>NC_092241.1:27727296-27944796 GCF_036320965.1 Panulirus ornatus
GGAGGCCACACCAGTGGCAGTAATAAAGTGAGTATGAGCTCCGTAATGGTAGCCTGTTACTGGGAAGACTTATCGTCCGCTGAAGCCGCACACAACAGCAGGATATCATTACCCTACTGGAAACTCGGTCTGATAACCTATGAGGTACGTTGTGGGTGTCTGTTCCGACTCCATGACGCTGCAACACGTCTGTTCTTATGAAAGCACGTACTTGTATGGACGACGTGTGTGTGTATGTGTGTGTGTGTGGTGTGTGTGTGTGTGTTAATGTATTCCTCTTATGTAACCGTGGGAAGAAATCTAATGCTTCTTTCCTGACTTGCTGTAACATCAAACACATGCCATTTCCCATCAAAGTAACTATATCTTTCAAGAAAAGGTAGAAGACATGTGAAACTTTATATACAAAGCCTTAGCCAGGCACCAGTTAATCGACCAACCCCCTAGGGGTCGATGTACAGCTGGGTTGACTGTGGACCGACTGCTGCATCCAGGATTCGAACCTACGCGCTCGACCCTGGGCTGCCCGTGAATGCGACACGGCCAGGTACGATAACCCTTACACCACGGAGGTCCACGGAGGTCCACGGAGGTTCGTCCACCTCCTAGCCTACGTCTATTTCATGATACTGTAAAAATGATCTGTGAAAATATCTGCATACAAATGTTAAAATCACTGCTTATCGTATATATGTATCACATACAAATGTTCATCTAAACATGTGGTAGACCACTGCCCTGTACTGACCTTCACCGTCCTCTACTTAACTTCACCTCCTGGCGCTAACCTCCACCATTCTGGATTTCCTTGAACTATCCTTCTTTTTCATTCTTTATGCTAGAGGCAACTGTAATAAACAAAAACCACATCGAAGCCAGGCCTGAACTACAGTATGAAAAGTGGAGAGGAGGAGACAAGAAAAACATAAGGTAATAAAATCATGGAGGACTTACAAAGTCTTCCTTTCAGGAAAATATAGACTGAAGATGTTATGAAAGACACGAGGAGACAAAGACCTCCAAAGCCTCGCGGAGTAGGGAAAGAAACAGGTATCACAGCGGCTCACCCTCATGTTGCCAACAGCCACACAGCAATCAAGTGACGCAGTTGCATGCTGGGTATTACGTGGTCTAGGCAACGCCAGGGGTACACAAGCAGACAGGTATCGAGAGATGAAATCAAATTAGTATCGACAGAAGAGGGAAAGTGAACCAACACTGCGCCGGAGGGCAAGTAGCTCAAGCTACAAGGTCAGATTGGGAGACTTGATAAGTCGGACTGCTTTAGACATGACTCTGTCTACTAAGTATGTAGAGCTAGAACCTTCCCAAATTTGAAAGCAGTACTCCATACAAGGACGGATTAATCCCTTGTATAACTGGTGCACTTGTTCAGAAGAGAATGACCTACGGCATCTGAACAAAGCTCCCAGCTTCTCAGACGCCGCCCTAGCTCTTTGTATAATGCAAGGTTTCCAAGACAGGTTGCATGTCAAAGTGATACATAGTACTATATATCAATTATGTTGTGTGGTAGAATCACAGATCCAAAAGAGATGGGAAAGTTGTATGAAGCTTTATAAAGAGATATGACAGATGGGGCATTTAGGGGGCACTGAACGTCACCAGGTTCGATCTATTCTATCTTGTCGTAGCCTGAGTTTATAGAGAAAGTCTTGCAGATACAATACACAGAACGAGCGAGAGAGATAAAGCAAATATGAAGAAAGTGGAAGAATGTATTGCTGAGTTGTCACCACAGAAGTGCATTTAGTTATGTATTCAAGAAAAGACAGTGAAGACAGAATAGAACCCTGACGAACACCGTTGTTTTGGAGAAAATTGTAGTGGACGATCCATCATCAATTATGGAGATAAATCGGCGAGAGACGAACCTAGACATGAGGGAACAAACTGAGGAAGGGAAGCTGAAGAGAGCTGCATGGAGATGCGACCCCACTGCCATACTCTCTGTAAAGCTTTTGATATATCAAGTTCTACAACACATGATTATCCAAAGTCCCCCGGAGATGATGACCACTCATGAGTAAGATGGAAAAGGATATCACAAGTGGATCTTGCCTTGCGAGAGCCACACTAATAACAAAAGAAAAGATTGAGATTCAAGATGTTTGGAGAAATAGGAGTTGAGGTGGGGCTGAAATACTCTGGAAATAGTATATGTTGAAGCAAAAGGATGATAGTAGGAAGAGTTAGAATGGTCAGGTTTCTTTGGGATAGGTTGCACCATTGCAAATTAACAAGAAAACGAAAAGTTTTGGTGGCGAAATTAAAGCCGAACAGACAAGTATGCACTGGTGCAATTTCAGAGCACATTCTTTCAGTACGCAGTAATAAATGCCACCTGGTCCATGCGCTTTGCTTGTGTCAGAGAAAGAAGGGTTTCCCGCACTGTAATATAGCAGATTATAGGGAGGGGAATAGGATTAGTAAGAGGAGCGTCAGGGGATGAGTGAAAGTTTGAATGATCCATAGCGGAGGTTGCAGAGGAAAGATAACCAAAATGAGTTGTTTTATCAGTGGGGGGAACAGCTTCAATGCCGTAAGAACGTAAAATTAAGGTAAATGCAGTGCAGCAGAAGTTTTCAAAGATGCCTTTTGCTAAAGATCAACATTAAGGATGAGAAGAAGAGGCTGTAGCGATTCACTGAATGGAACAGAATGACTGAGAGCAATGCTAATACAAACAGTATACGTAGGTATATCTAAGAAGATGTATGATGCTAGAGAATGTTCAAATGATGGTATTCCGTGAGCGCAAAAACTCACTCACGTACAAAGCAAATAGGTAACCATGAATAGGTAAATTACTAACGTTCAGCATCCTTCCCTCACCCTCACCATCTTTCCCTAAACCTCACCATCCTAAATTCTCCTCATCCATATCAAACTAACCTTATCCATCCAGTGATAACTCTCATCATCCAGCACTATCCCTGTGACACTGCACTGGCCTTCATCACCCTGCATTAACCCTCATCATCATTTACTGGTTCTCCCCCTCCCGGTGAGCTCTGCCACACGAGCTGTGCGAGCTACCACCAGTAGATAACAACTGGCAAGGGCGTCGTGAGAGTCCAGACGCGTCAAACCTCGAAACCTTGACTTGACCGTCCTTCGGGTGTCAAGGGAAAGGCACCCGACCAGTAAAAGAGAAAAACAAGTCCATCAGGAAGGAAAATTATTGACACTCTTCTTTGTGGTATAAACATACACCTAACCAGCAAACTCTCTGTAGTGGTTACTAGCAGATATTTTTACCATCGGATCCCAGTTAATCGCAACGATCTTCTTGGGTAAGTCAGTGGCTCGCTCCGGGCGAAGTACTTCTTGCGTCAACTTACATACTAAATTCCTACGCAGTGTCATGTCCAACCACTAACCAAGCGCTAATTCCAGTGCTTGTACAAGTTCGTGGCAAATAAACTTTTTTCCCCTAACGACTCTGTATGAATGCCGCTGACAGATCTCGTCTTCCAGTAACTCACCTTGATAATGATTGTCTTTCAGCGACACCTCGTAATAATGACCTTTCAGTGATTTTTCGTGAAGACTTAAAACTGAGAACCAATTACGGCCTTCATGTCTTGGAGCACGTCACTCACTTGTCCTCCTCAATAACCTTAGCTCTTGGTGGAGACCACAAGCTGTCAAACAGAACATTTACAACAGGTTAGATGCCACTGTTGTGGCTTATGCTGCTGGTACTATGATTAACACTTGTGTCATTGAGCTACTTAGTACATCTGATACCGGTTCTCTGGCTGTTACCGAAAGTGATGTCGATGATGTTAATGTTACTTTTGATGCTATTATTATGCTCTCAGTATTGACGATGCTTTTGTTTTTGATGATGTTTTTGTTCACGCAGGTGTTCGGACTAATGATGATGGTGTTGCTACTAATGCTATTACTGTACTGCTACTGATGCCAATACCGTTACTGCTAATGTTATTTTTGATCATGATACCACGAGATCTATAACGAAAAGCAAATGTTGACTAGGATGATATTGTGGATCATACTTAAGGGCCAGTTAATGAAAGTGTGAGGGCCACTGGATGATGGAAGAGATAATCAAGCAGTGATGTTGGTGCTGGAGACGATAATGTCTTTATTGATGTGTTGTTCAATGTTGTTGTTCCTAGTGCTGTTGCTACTGACGAGGCTTCTGCTTCTGATGACACTGATGGTAACGATGATTACGTTTGTGGCGACGTTGCCCTTGGCAGTGTCCCTGATGGTGATGCTGCTGTTAACGATGTCGTCATCAAATGATGATTATGATGATAATGATGGTGGTGGCTATGATGCATAAGATGATGGTGATAATGGTAATGATCTTGCTAGTGTTACTAATACTGATGTAGATGGTACTGACGGTGCTCTCTCTACTGACAATGTTGATAATGTTGAGGATGATAATGATAGTGATGAAGTTAATGATGGTACTGTTATTCACGCTAATAGGACTGACAACGCTTATTTGTCTACTGATGGTAAAGTTCATACCGATGATGATGATGATGATAATGATGATGGTAATTACGCTGTTCACTCACGTATCCCCTGATGCTGTTACCATTAAACACCTATGACACAGAAGTAATTCTACAGCAATCATATTTCTTTTTCCCTTCGGAGAATGAATTCAAAGCATAAAAACATTAAGAACGTTTGCGAATTCTAGAGAGTACCTGAAGTCTTGAAGCAAAGAGAAAAAGAAGACTGACCATATGATAACATCTGGGTCATGCCTGGAGTTCTGTTAATGAGAGCTTGGCGGCCTCTGTCTGGGTGCTGGAAGAGCATAATTAAGCGGGGGAATAATAACTTCATTGCACCAACACAATGGTACTAATTAGTCGCCCGGCCCGTGGTTTTCGAAGCCGAAAACGCGAATTACAATAAATTGCGACCGTCATTACCTGTGTTATTGACCTCTATAGACAGTTATCACACCCGGTTGTTCTGTACTCCGCATCCTGGAAATACAAAAACGACCCACTGAGCGAGAAAGGGGTCGAGGAGAAACTAGTTTAATGCTTACCCTCACAGACCTGTCTATATGAAGACTGGATGAATAAATCAAGCAAACAGATCATTATCTCAACGTGTTTTTATACGGATTCTAATTTCCGTTGATTTTCTACGTGTGGCGCTATCTGGTGTGTGTGTGTGTGTGTGTGTGTGTGTGTGTGTGTGTGTGCGGGCGCGCTCCGAATTTTTGTTATACTTAGAGAATCTTAAATACCGACGGGCACCTCGACCGCCACTAGGTACAGCTTACGGTAAGTGTGTGACATGCAATTCAGAAGTGTTCTCTTTCCTCACAACACCAGGTTGTGTTATAGTCTGGAATCCGGATATGATACCGAAGCGACCTGAGCAATGATCTTGAATCCGGGTTTGTTGAAGTTTATCGGAACGCTCTATGCTACAATCTGGAGTTGAGATTTGTTGACTTTGATCGGAGCGATTGAAGCTACAATTTCGAGTCTGGATTTGTTAAACTTATAGGATCAACTTAAGCTGCAGTCTGAAATCCGCATTCTTAAGCTTTTTCGTTGTGACTGTATATATATATATATATGTTGGAAAGGATCACAATTTTGCGCGTGATCAAGATATTCCTATGAGTCCACGGGGAAAATGAAACACGAAAAGTTCCCAAGTACTTTCGTGTAATAAGCATATGTTTACCAAATGGCGTCCTAGCTTCGTCTCTTCGATGTATATCAACTGACTGTTATATTTCTCTCTTGTGTCTCCCCTGATGATGTGATTATTACACGAAAGTGCACTTGGGAACTTTTCGTGTTTCATTTTCCCCGTGGACTCATAGGAATATCTTGATCACGCGCAATATTGTGATCCTTTCCAATATATATATATATATATATATATATATATATATATATATATATATATATATATATATATATATATTATATTTTTATTTTTATTATACTTTGTCGCTGTCTCCCGCGTTTGCGAGGTGGCGCAAGGAAACAGACGAAAGAAATGGCCCAACCCCGCCCCATACACATGTATATACATACGTCCACACACGCAAATATACATACCTACACAGCTTTCAAACTATTCGCCACTTCCCGCATCAGCGAGGTAGCGTTAAGAACAGAGGACTGAGCCCCTGAGGGACTACCCTCACCCGGCCCAATTCTCTGTTCCTTCCTTTGGAAAATTAAAAAAAAAACGAGAGGGGAGGATTTCCAGCCCCCCGCTCCCTCCCCTTTTAGTCGCCTTCTACGACACGCAGGGAATACGTGGGAAGTATTCTTGCTCCCCTATCCCCAGGGATAATATATATATATATATATATTTCTTTTTTTTCTCTGTTCCCTCTTCTGGAAAATTAGAAAAGAGAGGGGAGGATTTCCAGCCCCAGCTCCCTCCCCTTTTAGTGGCCTTCTACGACACGCAGGGAATAAGTGGGAAGTATTCTTTCTCCCTTATCCTCAGGGATTATATATATATATATATATATATATATATATATATATATATATATATATTATCCCTGGGGATAGGGGAGAAAGAATGCTTCTCACGCGCACTGCGCGTCATAGAAGGCGACTAAAAGAGATGAGAGCAGGGGGGCTGGAAATTCTCCCCTCTAGTTTTACTTTTCCAAAAGAGGGAACAGAGATGGGGACTAAGTGAGGATTTTTTCCTTTAAGTCTCATTCCTCTGTTCTTGATGCTACCTCACTAACATGAAAAATGGCGAATATGTATATATATATATATATATATATATATATATATATATATATATATATATATATATATATATACATATATAACTGGCAGCGGATGGAACCATGGAAGCGGAAGTGGATCATAGGGTGGGGGAGGGGGCGAAAATTCTGGGAGCCTTGAAGAATGTGTGGAAGGCGAGAACATTATCTCGGAAAGCAAAAATGGGTATGTTTGAAGGAATAGTGGTTCCAACAATGTTGTATGGTTGCGAGGCGTGGGCTATGGATAGAGTTGTGCGCAGGAGGATGGATGTGCTGGAAATGAGATGTTTGAGGACAATGTGTGGTGTGAGGTGGTTTGATCGAGTAAGTAACGTAAGGGTAAGAGAGATGTGTGGAAATAAAAAGAGCGTGGTTGAGAGAGCAGAAGAGGGTGTTTTGAAATGGTTTGGGCACATGGAGAGAATGAGTGAGGAAAGATTGACCAAGAGGATATATGTGTCGGAGGTGGAGGGAACGAGGAGAAGAGGGAGACCAAATTGGAGGTGGAAAGATGGAGTGAAAAAGATTTTGTGTGATCGGGGCCTGAACATGCAGGAGGGTGAAAGGAGGGCAAGGAATAGAGTGAATTGGAGCGATGTGGTATACCGGGGTTGACGTGCTGTCAGTGGATTGAATCGGGGCATGTGAAGAGTCTGGGGTAAACCATGGAAAGCTGTGTAGGTATGTATATTTGCGTGTGTGGACGTATGTATATACATGTGTATGGGGGTGGGTTGGGCCATTTCTTTCGTCTGTTTCCTTGCGCTACCTCGCAAACGCGGGAGACAGCGACAAAGCAAAAAAAAAAAAAGAAATATATATATATATATATATATATATATATATATATATATATATATATATATATATAAAGAGCGTGGTTGAGAGAGCAGAAGAGGGTATTTTGAAAAGGTTTGGGCACATGGAGAGAATGAGTGAGGAAAGATTGACCAAGAGGATATATGTGTCGGAGGTGGAGGGAACGAGAAGTGGGAGACCAAATTGGACGTGGAAAGATGGAGTGAAAAAGATTTTGTGTGATCGGGGCCTGAACGTGCAGGAGGGTGAAAGGCGGGCAAGGAATAGAGTGAATTGGATCAATGTGGTATACCGGGGTTGACGTGCTGTCAGTGGATTGAATCAGTGCATGTGAAGCGTCTGGGGTAAACCATGGAAAGTTGGGTGGGGCCTGGATGTGGAAAGGGAGCTGTGGTTTCGGGCATTATTGCGTGACAGCTGGAGACTGAGTGTGAACGAATGGGGCCTTTGTTGTCTTTTCCTAGTGCTACCTCGCACACATGAGGGGGGAGGGGGATGGTATTCCATGTGTGGCGAGGTGGCGATGGGAATAGATAGGGGCAGACAGTGTGAATTGTGTGCATGGGTATATATGTATGTGTCTGTGTGTATACATATGTGTACATTGAGATGTATAGGTATGTATATTTGCGTGTGTGGGCGTGTGTGTGTGTACATTGTGTATGGGGGTGGGTTGTGCCATTTCTTGCGTCTGTTTCCTTGCGCTACCTCGCAAACGCGGGAGACAGCGACAAAGCAAAATATAAATAAAAAAAAAAAAAAAATATATATATATATATATATATATATATATATATATATATATATATATATATATATATATATATACTTTGCATATATATGCAAAGGATCCTTTAAATCCATTGTCAATTCTTGATTACTACCTTCAGCCTTGTTCCGAATATCTTTAAGCGAAGAAATTCTTGAGCCTAACCACTGATACCTTCGTCAACAAAAGTGGGCCAATCAGTCCCAATGAGTATACTCCACGCACACATCCGCACCTTCCCCTCACTGCCTCAGTTTGAACCCCCAAACAAAGGCATGGTATGTCACAACTACTTGTTGGAGGTTCTCTTCCCGATCAAGCGAGCGTTTGACCCCGACTGACCCTCCTCCGGCCTCTTAACCTCTCTCAGCAATCACTCATTAATAAGAGAACTTGTTTTACCTTTTCTTTACAGGTTGGAATCACCTCCTTATTTTTTCCTCTTGGCTTATTTCTTTCGTAAGGATTGAGAACTATATGAAGGATCAGTCTTATCGGTAATTAGGATCTGGAAGTAACTTGGACGAGGATTGATAACTTCCTGACATGACTGCCAGACTATATATCCTAAGCCCAAATTTTGACAATGTTTAATAAATCTTAAGGGAATACGAAGCTTTATTTTATGATAATGGAATAACATTACAGTCCTATTTTTGTATCATGTTATTGAATTTGAAGAATTTACCGTTTCCTTCTAGGTATGATGGAGTAGACTCTAAATGACTTGAATTCGGGACTATGAAAGTACACTGAGCTACAGTACCGATACTTGTTTACCAGCCACACACTTACTGTGTGTTCACGCACACTCCAAATCTTTCGCAACACATCTGAAGTGCCTCCTATACTCCTACTTTTCAATTCATACACTTAATCTGTACCTCACACTCATCTAGTTGATATCCCGCCAACTGGTTTGCAAATAACACACCTCGTCTGACATTCAAATACCTGGACAGCAGCCAACATATGCAAGGTCTAGTGGCTATGGTCTTGGCTCCCTGTCCACATGTCAAGGTCTACGAACTACACACCTGGGGTGCAACTCTTGCACCAGTCTGGTCTGCTAACTGTCAACTTGTTTTGCGGCTCCCCTGAACATGCACACACCCACACACACACACACACACACATGGTCTGCTAAACGTACAAATGAATTGCTGCACATACATATGGTTTACCCCGTCCGCACCTAGTCTACTGTAGCCTTCACAACTTGTCAGAAATTCATAAAACTGCCTACATCATACGCATCTGGTCTGCAGCCTACGCATCTGTTAGGTCACCCACAAACGTGTTGTTTACTCGTAGACTTATTCGGCCTCTCAAAAACTTGGACTTCGTCTCAGAGAGGCATTTTCTTCTCCTATAGTACGCAGAGGAGACCTGACCTGTCGTCCATATATTGTCTATAACCTAATACCCTCCTTCAACGCCTAAAAGTTTAGTCTACATCCCACGTGTAACCTGACACTCAAAAACCTAACCTGTTATCCAACTTAACGTGATCCGCTGTTCACGCCTGGTTTACCACCAACACGCGGATATAATCTTGGTCTACAACCCGTTCGCTTATGCTGTCATCCCACACACTGGCTACTATGGTTCGTCGTCTGAAAGCTACATGCTTGGTCTACCTTCATTACATCTGATGTGCAATACCCACACCTGATGTGTGGTCCAAACACCTAGTCTGCAGGCAACGTAAACCTCACATTTAGTCCGCTATTCATACAATAGGTTCGCTGCCAAACTGTGGTCAGCGGTCTTCCTGAGACACAACGTCATCTTCCCAGAACCAGTTTTTCTGCAGTCCACACAAATGGTTTGCCACCTAAACACTTGATCGGTTTCCTACACACCTTATTTGCTGCTGTCTTCATCTCGTTAGACTATGTGTCCAGCAACTGTACGAGCAGGTGATAAAAGACCGGGCAATTGATGCTATGAGGGGTGCAGTTCGTTTGAAGAGTTCTAAGCATCTGGTCATATTCAAAAATAAAGACAACAAATGTGTCGTTTTCAGTCTTGCCGAATTCAGACAGCAAATCTAAAAATGGAGGTGTGATTCTTATGTCTTCGCTTTTGACGTAGTCACTGACAAAGATTTACTTTCTTAACACATATAAGACATCATAGAGAGCATACTTCAAGATTGCCCGACTGTAAATCATTCCAGTCAAGTAAAAAAAAAAGAATCTTGATATCATATACGATATAGCAAGTCAACAGCAAAACGCTGTTCTGTCTACGATATAGGCAATTGTGATACGAACTGTCATCTGATCGGAGGGAAGAATCTTTTCCACAGATTTTTTTGTGTGAGTTATTACCAGTTTTTTCTAAAGAAAATTTGTTGGAAGCAGAACAGAATATTACTAATAATGGAGAAAAATCTCAATAAAGGAACGATGTAACATACCTTTCGTTAACAAGCTTGAGTTGCTAACATTCACCCATATATAAATCATCTTATCACTATGTAAAACCAAGTGATTAGGAGATTCTGTCCTTTCATCATGAATGTAAAGCTCCATGAAAAGGCATACTGGCATGATCCATGTCTACGTGATAACACTAGATAGAACCTGCACATACATGGTCATAAGAATGATATTTGCAATCGTGGCAATTTTGTCTTTTATGTATCACGGAGATGGATTTGTGGACAGTATTTGACACTGATCTCATTGACTTAGTATCACACTGAGAACTTGAACAATGACATCAGAAAATTCTAGAAGTTCACAATCTTTAGAATTGGAATATCAACGCATTTCTGCGAGACACATATTCATCAACTTAGCTTCACCTCCAGTATTTTCTCCCTAGGCGATACAAGACTAAGGTTTACTGTGGGTTCAAGCATATGACCCTGTCTGGGTGAAATCATTGTGCATCTGGTGGACGAGACTTGTGCTTCTAACGATGTGAGCACCAGCACTCCGCCTCAGTGTGCCTCAGGCCATCGTTAGGGAAGGATGTTCCTATTTCATTCCCCCATGCTACCACTTTATTTTGGGAATTCTGTTTCCAGGCGCTGGATTTCTTCCACTTGTGTTTCAAGATGGTTGGTTGTTGCCTTTCTCAGGAAAAGAAATTCTCACCTCGAAGCAAGAGATATAGATGCACGTGAAATTTTTAGGCTCTTCGGACGATCAAAATGCACGATCATGCTGCTGCTTGTCAGTGCTCGTGGCTCCTATGACAAAGTCATCCCACCACCAAAACCTATTAACACGAGCAGTTTCAAGCAACTCCGTATCTCAGCCGCCGAACTCAAGAAAAGCCATCCAATACTTTTAGGAAACATCACTCAAAGAGCCAGTTAACATCGCCTGCAAAAAGACCCTCACATTCCCTCCCGTAAGCCAGCTACCAAACCCTTGCTTACGAAGGAATTGAAACGCACACAAATTGCATTTGAAAAGAATGCAAGGACTGGAGAGAGCAACATTGGGGTAAAACAGGGAAGGGTGGAGATGCCGGAGGGTACCAGCCGGTATGACTCGTTTCATAGTGAAGACGGTGAAATACCCAGATAGTGTGATGATGGGGTTGCTTTGGTGGTGCAAATGGTAGGGGAGGGTTGTACTTCTTACCTAAAAACGCTACAATTAATGGACAGCAGCACATTAAGGTGCTAGAGGACCATCTGCTTCATTTTTAAGAGATTCACGAGTATGATCACTTTATGTTAGATAGTGCCCCCTGCCATAAGGCTAAAAAGGTGATAAACTGGTAATACAAAAGAAAAATATTCAGCTGCTGGCGTGGCACGGGAACTCACCAGATCTTAACTCAATCGAGAAGTGATGGAACCAGATGAAACTCAAGCTTGCTTCCTGCAACACCTCACCAGTGCCTCGCCCCAATCAAGAGATCAAGACGCTATGGACCCAAACGCATGGGTCTAGAATACTTAAGGAACCTTACCAATTACATGCCCATACTTCTGCGGATGGTAAACGAGGCCAAAGTAAACATAACAAAGTGCTAGAATGTGAGTGTGACATTATATTTTTGTTTATCTTTGTGGTACTGTGAAGGAGGATGGGTGGGCAAGTTTTTGTGGTGGACAGGGTTTTTCGTGGACATGGTATATGGCGGTGATGCCTATTCAACGCCGTAGCACAATAAGGATCAAGGAGTTAAAGCTCAGTTATGTAAATCATGGGGATAGCCTTCCCATCAGGATGGCTTTCAGATGCCATTTATGAAACTACTGAAGACAAAGTCGAGAACATGCTTATGGTAAAACAACACATCAGATTTAACGACCTTATTACAAATATTGAGATTTTACGTGGAAATGCTGAGACCATCGTTCATAAGCGACAGGGCATGTTTATTTCTACTAGTTGGGTTAATAGATAAGTTAAGAGCACAAGATCGACAAAAGAAGGTTGCCTCAAGCAGCAAGTTGTCGAATGGTATGAAACTAATGTAACCAATTTTTTCTCCGTCTGACTGCATAGGATCAGACCTAAAATCACTGACTGGGATCCCAAGCTTAAGAGCAATCTATGTAAAATATGAATCTATGGAAAATATGAATTGAAGACTGAAAATTGTTATACAACACTGGACAGAAATCATAAAGAAGTAATGATTTTTTTTCTTTAACCCTGACGTATTTGTTTCTTTCAGCCTAAAAGGTTATAATTCGTTTAAGACCAAAAATACCACTTGTCAGAGAACATCTTTTTACAAAGATGATCATCGCAGATCACGATGACGGATAATCTCATCTTTATGAACTGGGAACATGAATTCGAACTTGTCCTGAAGATAATCCTAGGCACTTGATATCTCCCTCCAGACCAATTGCGGCTCTAATTACACTAGAAAATTACCGGTGATAGACGACCAGATAAGACTACAAAAAGCTGAAGGCCATCTTGAAAAAAAAAAAAAAGAGCAAATGTGTACATCATCAGCAGAGACCTCCTGCTCAGCATGAAGGTGAGTGTCAGAACACATCTGGGATCCTTTATAATGTATTAGAATCTCAGGTGGAGGCGGCGTTCACATCACGACCCGTTTCTCCTGATCCACCGCACGTTCATCCATTCTAAAACATTCCCCTTTAACATTCTATTTTGTCTTCCTTTTATCATTTCTCCTGATTATTTCTACTAGCCCTGAGGTTATTCATTAGTTTCTTTTTTTTTTTTTTTGTCTACATATTCAGCTCCCTTGGTAAAAGCAGATAAGAGAATGAATTACGTAGCAGCCTAGCCTTCTCTGGAGGGTACCTTGGACTTAATCTGCTTATTTTGTGATTCATAAACGCGTGAATATTCACTCAAGCCAAAGCATGTGAGGAAGACTGGCTGCACCAACCAAACTATAGGTATTAAATAAGGCATAGGATATATGTTTTGGGGAGCATGCAACGTCGTGTGTTCAGGGTACAAAATATCTAATTTGAAGCTGATTGATAAATTCAAGATATATCTTTCGTATATTTACTTCTCAAATACATAATACAGAGAGTCTAACATATTTTGCTGAGGGTAGGAACCAGTCACGTGTATTTGTTATGTAGCTTGAGGAACGCTCATTTGGTTTGTGTTTTTGTGGCTCACTGCACATACATATGGCATGGGTCATGTAGCTTGTTGAGCGTAGTTATGAGATAATTGGCGCAGATTACTGTTCTTCAATGTATAACCTGGAGTCAATATAACGTCTTTGAAATCATTTTTGAAGGATTACTGATGACGCGAGTGCTTTAGGTAAATCCCCAATGATCGCTTAGCATCCCATGTGCTAACTAACCAAATCTTTTCCTTAACAAGCCTCCCTATGACTATATTTAACGTTGTAGAAACAAACGCTGAGTGATCATAATCTACCACAGCTTCAACCACAATCAGTATAGTTATCTAACAATACCTGACAATGAATGACTACGTCTCTAGAAGTTATTGTTTGACTTCATCGTTTCATCTCTTCTCAGGTAAACTGCATAAAGCATTACAAGTCTTAAGCTAAGCATGATGATAATTCAATCTCTACCATCGCATCTAAACTTTGCCATTCATCGGAAGAAAACTCAGACGTCATCACTGGTGATCATTATTTACTAGCTAGCTTTGTCTAGTCAGAATATCAAAATCCCTTCATGTATTTCACTCATTTCGGTAAGAGAATCGCAACTTCTCACTCATCTGGAACTTCCTCTACAAGTCACTACAACCAACCCCTTTTGCAAGTCACAACAACCAAACGTAAGACTACCACTTATGGAAAAGGTAATCCATAGAATCATTCCCGTCAAATAATCATGCAGCCCAGCACTGGCGCAGAGACACACTATTGTCGATCCTCCATTCTAATACTTCCTGATGAAAGCAAAGGTGTTAACTGTTGCCCGTTCATGTCAACACTACAGGGAGGAGATGAACACTCACTCCTCATGTATTCGGTCCATAGGCGGCAGAGATGATGGGGGTAAACTTGGACGCGCACCGAATCTGACTTTTCATACGGAGAGCTTAATGGAAATTGGCGCACGGCAATTCATCGCAGGTAATCATCGTCTGCATATTTAAAATCCATGATGCGTCCTTGATAAAAAGGTAACACCATGTTGGGGGAGCTGACTCATCCCAGTAATATTCAGTAGGAGGCATCAAGCATAACAGTGAGTGAGGGATGTCTTATGGAAGATTAATGATGGTGGAGATTAATGCTCCGGGGCAGGACAATACCAGTCCACACATACTGCGGTGAAGTTTTGATGGCGGAGATGATTATCCCTCGCTTGGCCAAGATCCGTCTGGGCATATTGTGGTGGAGTGTTGGTGTTGGAGATTAATCCTCTGTCCGGGACAGGACCAGACTACACGCATTGTTGTGTGGTATTGGTAAAGGAAATTAATGCACTTCATGGAGAAAAAATAATAGGTTTTCCATTGTAGCCAATGAAGTTATTGCGGCGAAGATTAACGCACAAGTTATCACTCCATATCCATATTTTTGTGAAGGTAATCAAAAGTCAGACCTAGAAATATGTGGTGCGTGTGAGAAGGCCTTCAACCTCTTTACCTCCTCAGTTCTCTTCTTCGGCCAAACTCAACACACCTCACTCTGGCTCCATCATTATCAGCGCCCCGAAACACAATTCCTCTTTCTATTCCTAGCCAGCCCTCACACTACAGATTCCATCCTCCTTCAATAGCCAACTTCCACACGCAACACCCCGACCCTCCAGCGCTAAGCAGGTCTCTAACCAGGTCCCCTATCTCTCCAAAACACACCACATTCTTCTATCCGTCCCCATCCAGCCCCCAGACAACATACCAATCTTTCCATCCCTGACCAGCCCCACACATCGCGTTCCTGGCTACCCCTCACACACACACACATACACATCATCCAGCCCTCCGTCCATTCATGATCAAGTCCCACACAGCACATCCTGTCATACAAACTTTGGCAGCCCCCATATACACGGTATCCCTCTATTCCTCATTAGTGAGTTTAATATGTGTTATATGTACGTCTATCACTAGCTAGCTACTCCACATAAAGCTCCTTAGCAACCATAACCCCTCCTCCGTCTTTTGTTTTACCCGTCAAACATGACATCTCTCCTGCCAACGCGAAACCCTGCCCCGCCACCCTTAACCAGACCTCACAAACTAATTCTAAACTCACGGTCCCAGTCAAAGCTCACGAAACAAAATCCACCTACCAAACCTTAATGAGAGCTCACACATTTAATCCCGCTTTCCACATACCAATCCCCAGATGCCAAATCCCGTTGCCCCCCTCTAACACACAACATATTGCACTCCATCGCTAGCTGTAATCATAAACCGAACCCTCCCGACATATAGATCCATATCACATTCACCAAA
The DNA here is from genome assembly GCF_036320965.1 of Panulirus ornatus. Lineage (NCBI taxonomy): Eukaryota > Metazoa > Arthropoda > Malacostraca > Decapoda > Palinuridae > Panulirus > Panulirus ornatus. The sequence goes on from NC_092241.1 coordinate 27,743,546, forward strand.
TTCCGCAAAACCAGTCCCCAGAAAAATCCCCTTCCACACCATATCCCTCCTTTCATACCTCTTCAAATTTCACAAATCACACCCTCTCTATGTTTGTGATTTTATCACTTCGCGTCCGAGAATCGAACCTGGGCCACCAAGAATGGTTAGACGAACAGCATAAGAGATTTAAAGAGTAAGCAGGTTACTCCAACCTTCTCAACCTGCAGTGTGTGGGTAGAGGGAACCAGAGCTGCCGCAGCGCTAGATTAAAAGTAGCCAGTCTTAGCTCATTGGTAGTCCAGTAGTACAATGTACCCCTACCGTTCTCGGTGTGCAGGGTTCGAATCTCGAGCACAGTGGTAAAATTACTTTGATTACATATGACCCATCCATGTCCTGATTTATTGATGTTACCAAGTTCCCCATGAACTGTGTTGCAGCGTCCTTGGAATTAGAGTGTGGAAGGAATGTTCCAACCGACTTGACCCCACAGTGGGTAAGTTGAGGGATCTATCTGAAGCTGCAGGAGCAGCTTAGAAAGGTAAGCTTTTAACTAGTTCATCGGTAGTCGAGCGGTACCTTACCTGCCTACCGTTCTCGGTGGCCTCGGTTCGATTCTCATACGCCAAGTGGTTGAATCATGTAGAATGATTCATATATGAAGATCAAATGATTCTGACGTACAGACATCCCCAGGTGCCTGTGAGTCGATTTAGCAGCGCCCTTGGGACTAGAGTGTTAGCAGGCTGTTCTAACGTACTCGACCTACGGCGCTTCACAGGTACAGAGAAATGAATTCCATTACTAGAGGGGAATAACTAATTATTTATTAACATGTAACGCTTAGACATATTGCTTCCTTCGTGTAGCTCTTGCTTGGAAAAACCAATAAAGGAGAATAAATATGCTTTTTGGAGCACTTCACCTGATTTGAAAAACACACCAACTGTGAGAAAGAAATGTTTGTTTTATGAGAGATTGAGGTATTCCACATATAAGCCACTACATGTTTCTAGAGGCCTAGTGAAATATGTACTGGTCATTGCATTTTGTAAAAAGAATATGACAATGATAACGATAATATTAAACGGTTTACACTGTTAACACTGCAATCATTAGTTGAACATAGACTGAGAAGGTATATGCAAAAATTGTAAGCTGCATAATGAAACGTTGCATCTATTTATTTTGTAGACGGATATTATACAAGTTTCTATAAACAATCTGTCTGTAGGTGGATTTGTATGGGTCAGTCTTCGATGTCATGTGCACTGCCCCAACCCAGAGAGCCAAAGGTGAGGGTGGTGACTAGTGAAAGAGAAAAGAAAAGAGAGCTCCTAGTTAAGAGAGGACATGGGAAGGAAATTAAGGGTTGGGAGGAGGTAGTGGGCAAGGATTTCGAAAGGGGAGGACTTGTAGGGATTTGAGGTAAAGAAAGGACTGGGAGGGAGGAAGGTTAGGGAGGTAGAGAGGTAAAGAGATGGGTTTGGAGGGAGATGAAGGAGCAGAATTGAAAGAGACTAGTTGATTGAGGTGTTAGGAGTGAATATGAAAAGATCAATAACATGGAAGGTACAAGAGTAGTGTGATCCTTTTTCATTGAGAAATAATGTGGTATTCACGAGAAAGTGTAAGTCAGCAAGATGCTGGCTGAGCAGAACATATTGAGAAGAAATGAGTAAAGGAAGAGGGGAAAAATGATGGGATTATGTGGACTATCAGGACGAGAGATCGCAGGGAAAGAGTAAAGTAAAATGCACGCTAAGGAAGGAGAAGACTTGAATGGAAGACGCGTAAGAGCAGTGTTCTTGAAAAGTGAGAGGTGTAATGATGGAAGAGAACAACTTGAGATGAATCAAGAAGAGATGGATCAAGACTACTGATAGAAAAATTGAAAGTAAATTATCTACAGAAGGATATGAGAATGAAGCAAAGGAAGAATGAGAGAAATAACTTAAGAGTAATATGGGGTTTACTCTACACAACATCACTTATATTATGAACATCCATACTGGAATTACAAAGCTAAATCGTAAATACGTAAAGTACAGGGTCATTCCCAACTAATATACGTTTGAAGACCTTCCTTGTGTCATACATCGAGGAATCTGCTTCGCTTAGAGAGAATCAAATCACAGGTCACTGTTTGAAGCTCTTCTTTTTACGATACTGAAGAGTACATTGAACTACAAGAACAGAAATATTCACTGCTAGTTTTAGTTTCTAATTAGCATTTTTGCCACAAGAAACAGCTTTGAGCCGAGGAGGCGGCAAACCACAGGCACCTCCGCTTTTTAGACCTTGAGCAAGTTCAAGTTATTAGGTCATTAAAGTTTCATCATCCATCGTCTTTTTATCGCCCTAAGAACTGCGTGATAAGACTTCAATACCTAATGATTATGCTGGCCGAGGTGTGGGCATTTACTAATTTTCCATGCTTCATTGTATTTGTCGCAGTAGGAATACTGATTAGAAGCTGGAGCACCACAGGCAAACAGTCTAGCTACCGGTGGGTGGTATAGCCAGTCAGTGTGTTACGACAGTGCCGATAGGGGTCTCAGGGATGGCTGGCTGTCCTGAGCTTCACAAAGTGGAAGCATAAGCACAACGCGGACCTCCAGCCCTTGTCTGGACTTATTTCCTACATCCTGGGACACACACACACACACACACACACACACACACACACACACACACACACATTCTCACATGCTGAGACACTTGAAACACACAGTCATACGCCCACCTTCATATGTCCAGATCCCTACAAATGCCCACCTCTCTCTCTCTCTCTCTCTCTCTCTCTCTCACACACACACACACACACACACACACACACACACACACACACACACACGTGGTATAGTGGTTAGCATTACTGATCATGAGTTAGCACTTGTCAGTCTAGGGTCGGATCCGCATGGGTTCGAATTATGGCCGTGGCAGTCGGCCCACACCCTGTGCAGGTAGGTGTTCATCCTTCCCTTGGTCCTGGTCGATAAATGGATACCCTGCTTCGGCTGGTAAGTGTAGGTGTGTGTGTGTGTGTGTGTGTGTGTGTGTGTGTGTGTGTGTGTGTGTGTGTGTGTGTGTTGGTGTGTGTGCCTACATACATAGGAGTACATACACAATTGCAAAGTTAAGAAACAGAGCAACACATGTGTAAAACTTCCTCCCCGTAACACACAAACAGTAATCATACACAGTAATCACACACCCTGGCAGCCCTGCACCCATCTATTCTTGTGGCCCCGCGTCCCACAACCCCTAACGCTACCTTACATCACCTGATAAAAAGTCAGACCATTAATTTTCTTTAGTTGTAATTTCTTTGATACACGAGTGGAAGACATTATACGCACTTGCTACACCGGCCGCTAATGATATCTAGCGTCTCGAGATAATTAATTCATTAAGAGACGTTGGGTGGTAGTGTTAAGACCATCTGATAATGGTCTCCTCTCTTCTTCTTCGTCTCCTTCAGATGTTATCTCTTCATGTAATGATGTCGAAGTCTGACAGCTCGGCCCCACGCTTAGTAGGAGTAATGTGCTGAGAGATCCCTGTGTGAAGGGAACACTAAAGCAGTCACTTTGTAAGAGTAATGTACTGAGGGGGCGGAGTGTGAAGGGAACACTAAATCGTCCACTTATTGTGAGTAATGTCTTGAGAGGACACAGTGTGAAGGGAACATTACGGTAGCCATTTAGTGAGGATAATGTTTCAAAAGGACGCAGCGTGAAGGGAACATTACAGTTACAATTTTGTGAAAGTATCGTATCAAAATGAGACAATGTGAAGGGAACATTATAACATCCACTTATTAAGAGTAACGTTTCGAGACGATACAGTGTGAAGTGAACATTACAGTAGCAATTTGATGATGATAAAGCTTCCACAGGACAGAGCGTGAAGGGAAAAATCACAGTAGATGCTAAATAACGTGTAAAGTGCTGAGAGAACATAGTGTAAAGAGGTAATTAATGTGCTACCATCAGGATATCGTAAAGCATGTCACATCTTCTGGGCAACAGATTTAACTTACGTGAAACTTAAATGAAACTAAGATGTTGCTGGAAATCTTCGTATAAATGACCAAAATGGTTCCTAATGCAAACTTAAAAAGGCTAAAAAGAACAATACTGAACTAAAAGCAAGGCATTCAATCATTCCTGGGATAACCCAAAACAGAGCATTTTTTTTTATTCACTGTTCGTGCGAATATCAAATTCAAAGTTGCTTCCAGTTTTTTCTCTTTTTCTTTTCTTATGGTTGTGGATCCAAAGGTACTCTACAAGTAGTAGCAGAGATAAGATGACTCCTTCTTCTTGCCTGATGATCCAGCTTCTTCACCAGCCACATACGTACCTTGTACAGAGTCACCTGCTTTGTGGCACACCAGATACAGACAGTCCACCCAGCCTTTCCCGGCGTCTAACACAGAGCTCACTCTGTCGCAGAAAGTAGTTCATTACGCATGACCTCCTTTACCTGAAACTGTGTTGCTCCCAACTTAGGTAGCTTTTCCCCCCCGCAGGAACTTATCCAGTTTCTTGCTGTTCATCTCTTCCAGTACTATACCTTCCAGACCAACACTTGTCAAATGGGTGTTCAGTTGAACGCTTACTCTCGTTCTCTTGTGTCACAGAGAGGTGTGAAGTTGCCCTCTTCCACGCCCTTAGCACTTTACTTTCTCCCAGGGACCATCTTGAACAAAATTTTAAGTGACTTGTCAATTGCATCGACATACGTCTTGAGCACATAGGGAGATATTTCATCAAGATTATGAGCGTTAAATGGGTCAACACTCTTAGCATTGTGATTATATCTTCTCTGAATGTTTCAGCAATAACGAATACCTCCTCTCCACTCCATCCCACTGGTGATGAGGATAAAGTGTCAACCACTGCGAAAGACCCTTTTGAACTTGTCATTCAGTTCTTTGCGTACCGTTTCATCTACCTCTCCCTACAGAATACATTAGCCTGATGTACTGCTTCTTAATTGACAATTTAATCCAGTTTGAATATACGGAAAAGTTTTAGATTATCTTCTGACTTATCCATAATATCTTTTTCGATATTTCCTTGTCCCTTCCTACTTATCGTGCCATTTCTCGTTTCCCGTTGTATAAAACCTTGTAAATAAAAGTTGGCTAGTGTGTCACCCGCATATTCGTCACAGAACATCGAAAAATTCCTTCCTTTTTGACACCTTACATTAGATCTCTCTTCCCTCTTTCTCAACATTCCCTCCGTCTTTCTAATTTCAGGCTACCCATGATCCCACTCCACTATAAATTTCACAGAACTTTTCTGCCACAAAGCCCAGGTTGCTGGCCATTGAACTTCATTTCCCAGTTTACTTCACCACAAAAAATGCTGAGTTTTGTGCATTTTCGACGATTTTTTTGCCTTCCACGAGTCGAGTCGTCTCTCTCTTTCTTTTAGATCCTCTTTTACAGCATGACAGAGGTGAAACATTACATGACCCCTTTTTTCAGTACGAGTATCGTTTATGATATTCTCAATTTTCATGTTGTTATCTTTGAAAGTAAGATCAAGTAATAGTAGTGCATCAGTCCCTCTCATCATACTATGTTCATTCACATACTGGTAGAAAAAATGTGTCGCCAAGACTCTTAGTCTCCAAGTTTGTGTGTATCTACCAATTCATACTCTGCGAGGAGGGAATTTAGCCTCATGGGGACCCATCTCTTCAACTTCTCTACTATCATACAGTTCCTTAAACTTCTGCATGATGTCTAAATTTACTGTCTTCATTTGGTTTATCCCAATCATCCACCATTCGTAAACTATTAAAGTTCTCTTTTGCATCCTAATTAACAAGCTTCCTGCTTGATTTCATGTTATATCCTATGGTTGTTCTACGCCTGCATTCTTCGAAGAACCGTTCACTCTCTTGTCATTAATTTGGCTTAGATACTTAAAGGGTGTGATCAGGTCACCTCCTCACTCTTACTCTTTTCTTTATGGTGGGCAAACTGAAGGCTTTTCTGTGGAACACAGCTTCATTGCACCCAAAGTTACCTTCTTGTGGACCTTCTTTATGAGCTATTTGTGCTTCTTTACGTGTGATGACCAAACCTGAGGGTTGGTGGAATATGATAGCATGCTGAGTATTTTTTCATGTATGAATTTGAGTCCAATATTGATATTTGCCAACAAACAGCTAGTCTGCTTAACTATTCTCCGAACACGGGACTATGGCAGCAGGTTAGTGTGTGTGTGTGTGTGTGTGTGTGTGTGTGTGTGTGTGTGTGTGTGTGTGTGTGTGTGTGAGTGTGTCTGATTGCTTGGTGTGTGTTACGGGGAGAAAGCTTTACATTCGTATAGCACCTTTACTTAATTTTGCATATACGTACCATTTCTTTACCCCTGTGTATGTACACACACACACACACACACACACACACACACACACACACACCAGCCTAAGCCGGGTATCCAATCTTAGACCAGCTCTGAGTGGAGGAGTATAAGCACATGAGTTGGGGATTAGGCCGACTGACACACCCAGGATTCCAACCCATACGGGTCCAACCCCACTCTGGCCCGTGCTGACCCACACTAACTACAATACCACGCATATGTATGTGTGTGTGTGTGTGTGTGTGTGTGTGTGTGTGTGTGTGTGTGTGTGTGTGCTACTGACACAGTTATACTAGATATGATGATGGCAGAAGTCGTATTAGGAACTGTGTGTGTGTGTGTGTGTGTGTGTGTGTGCTACTAACACAGTTATACTAGATATGATGATGGCAGAAGTCGTATTAGGAACGGTAGGATGGAGAGAGACTAGTATGAGTATATTGATCGTAAAGTTACATAGACTCTACCATCAGTATACTAATGTAAGCTCTCTCTCCCCCGACTACCGTTTCTCACAATACTACTTTTGCCGTTATCATATCTAGTACAACTCTCAGTCCAGTAGAGGCACTGGAATATTAACACCCGCATACATTATGATACTAGAGTAAATCCTCGCAGCTAAAACGAGTAAGCATCACAGCAAGAGTAATGAGAGAAATGGTAACAGTGATAGGTGTGGCTACATCAGAGGAGGCAGCAAGATATAGTAGTTTTAGGAGTGTTAATAACTGTCATCCATCATACCGGACACAACTCTCATAGCCGTTGGCGTGCGCGGCCACACTGCCGTTGTCTGCCCTCTACAGCCAGGTCCTGATAGCATAAGATGATAGCCATCTAATCCCGAGCTCCGTAATCTCCCAGATCATCGCATAAAAATGCCGAACTAAGCACATGGGCGTCCCTACTTCCACCACCCGAGGCCAGCGCACCCACGTCCCAGACCAGCGATTATGGTGCGCTCAGAATTCCCGTAATAAGTAGGTGGGGTCGACTCGTCTCGCCATAACTTGCGCCAGACACTAATGACTGATAATCCACAAATGAAATAATCAGTGGTTAATGGCAGGCCCTGGAGGATTACCAAGGGTGATGAAGGAATGATCCCGTTACACTTGTCATACGTGAGTCGATATATTTGGACGTTAGGGACGGATATACAAACAAAAGATAAACATTGCTAGAAACCCAAAGATTTGCATATGAACGTTTGTCTTCATTTTACCAGTCTTCTTCTGGACTCTAGTTTGATGACTATATATACATATATATATATATGTATATATATATATATATATATATATATATATATATATATATATATATATATATATATATATACATATATATATATATATATATATATATATATATATATATATATATATATATATATATATATATATATATAAAACAATGCATCAGCATCATTTTAAATACAGACTAATTTTTTCCACGGAATCGTTTCCTGATCTGCGATTGCATTAGCATACATTTGCGCAAAGATACCTGGCAGTTTGCAAATAAACGGTTTGGTGTTTCTGAATCGTATGAAATAACAGGGAGGGAATATCATGGCTTATCAGCAAAAGGTCAACAGCATGTACAAGATCGTGATGGACGTGGCATGTGCGACTAGGATGAAATCTCTGCCGTTACTGAATTTCAGCTAATGGCCATTTCCTAACGTTAGATGCTGATGAAGAAAGAAAAGAGAAGGACTTCTCTTACATCTGCGTTTTATTCAAGCCACAAATTCCACGAATGGTGAGCGCTTGTCCACGCTTTTCAATGTGTTCCGTATGACTTTCAATAGTTATTCGTAAGTCTAAATATGATTTAATGAGGGCTATCTTTCCGAGATAGGTATATACTCACTGACTCACTCACTCTTTCACGTCGGTAAGACACGCTTTGGTCACGTATGGGGAAAAAACTACAATTTCCTTGTCATAGTTTAGAAACCAGAAGTTTTCCCTCCTCTTGGAAGCATGCGTTGGTACATCACGTCCCTAATAAGGGTGATCGTTCTAACCCCTGTATCTATCGTCTTCTTGCTTTAACATCTGTTGTTTCCATAGTTCTTGAATCCCTCCTCAACTCCCATACCCTCAACTAACATACATCCCAGGCATCTCTCTGATTACCAGTTTGCTTCTAATGCAAGATCCACCGTGACATCCTTTTCTATCTTAAAGTATGGTCATCATCCCTGAAAGATTTTGGGGAATCCTATGTAGTTGCACTTAATATATCCAAAGCTTTGGACGGGGTGTGGCTCTGGGGTCTCAACTCTAATCTTCCCTCTTTTGGCTTCCCTCCCTCACTTTGCCGATCAATTTCCATGATTGTTGACGGATCAGCTTCTACCCCATTTTCCATATACAGCGGTGTCCCTCAAGGTTCTTCCTGTCTCCCACAAATTTTTCTTTCTTCTATTCATCGATTGTTTCCTTTCTTCTACATGTAACCAAAGGCAGTCATATGCTGACGATTCAACACTGCATTCCTCCACATCCCTCAATCCTGTTCCTTCTTTCACTCGATCTGCATCTGGTCTCAGCACAACTTCCACAATAAACTCAAACTTGGAAAAGATTTTTCTTGTCGGGTAGACGAGATCTGGTTAAGCTAAATGCTTCCAAAACCCAGTTTCTGCACCATCTCTTTATCCAAAACTCCTCACAACTTTCCTCTCTCCTTTGACAGTTTTGTATTTTCGCCTTTACATAATGAACATACTTAGTGATACTGTAACATACACACTATCTTGGAAACCTAACATTTATGGAAATAACTAAATCTGCCCCCTGAGAAACTGGGACTATTTTTAGATGTCACAATCTCTTTTCTTCTGAAAATCATCTATGGTAGAAAGTGGTACTATAGATACGTTTAAGAAGTGACCTGATAGATATTTTGCTTCAAGTCCACGATTTACAATATTTGCGCCTCCTTAGTCACACTGACAATTTGCAAGTTATTCTCTCTAAATGATCTATGAGGCTTTTTTTTAACTTTTATCACATTAATCTCCAAGTTTCTAATATCTTCAACTATCACAAACAAACTCGAAAGGACCCAATAGTCAGTTGCTGTTTGAATTCCTTTGTATTCCTTGCATTCCTATGTATTGCAAAACCAGACGCTATCTTAATTTCACACATACTTCTTTGTGTCTCGCATGTATCTTTCAGTTCTTACCAAGCATCTTACTGCTCTTTCTGTATGCCTAACTACTTAAGCGTTTATATCCTTCACAGAAATAAACTTGTCTCGTTGATACGACTGTGGGTTGAAAATTATGTAAAAATCTGATCAATGCAGATGTAATCGAACACACACACACACACACACACACACACACACACATATATATATATATATATATATATATATATATATATATATATATATATATATATATATATATATATATAGTTAAGAATGCTCAAGTAAAATGTATGATTAATGACTCCACTCAGATACACATCACATGTTTTTAGTATACACTATACTGTAAGTAATCATTAAGGTGATACAAGCTGTGTGCCTATGAGATACGAGTATCACCTGAGGCTTTATAGATATTCACACTATACAAATTACCTGCCATGACTGGTGATTAAGAAACCTGCTTTGTTGTTCAAACAGCTGGTCCTCATAATAGATCATTATAGCATCTCCAGGTAGAATATGAGCTTGCTAGGACAGATACTTCTAACAAATACACTGATACATATCACAGATAAGAGAGAGATTAAAGGCATAAACCTCAAGAGGAAATTAATTGTAATGGGTAACAACAGACTCTTCCCATTTTCTGGTGTGATATATTATGCTGGATATATTGAATATGAACGTAAATTATTGGTGTCGTCTTTTGATCTACATCTGCATCTCCTTAGAATATATATTTATATCCATTACTGATGGTGCGTTGATGATAACCAGGTGGTAAAACTGATTTTACAAAAACTTTAAGAATACTCAACTTCCGTCTAAAAATTTTTACTGGTAAAAATTAGGTCACATGGTATTGGTGAGGCTGTACTTCGGTGGATGGGAAATTGGTTGACCAGACGTGAGCAAAGAGCCTTATGATTAATAATCAAACCTCAGAATGTTTAGACGTAACAAGTGAAGTGCCACAATGATCAATAATTTTGGGGCCGGTTCTCGTTCTCATACCTTTAATGATATTGATAATGGGCTGCCATGCAAGATATCAAAATTCGTTCATGATGCAAAGTTAGAAAATAAATCAACAGTGAACTTGAACGTCCACAGCTTCAAACTAACATATGCAGACTGATGGCCTGGGCTTATTTGCAGGCGGCCAATGAATTTTGATATCGATAAATGCCAAGTTTTATATACTGGTTGCAGAAGTGAAAGAACAAGCTGCAGTATGAATAAAGGTAAATGAGGGAAAAGTCTTGGGTGTAATAATCCATGATGACCTTCAAAAACCAAGCAAGCAGGGCACAGAAGAACTGAAAAGATCGAACAAAATTCTTGGATTCATAAGAAGGTCCTTCGAATCTTAAGTCCATGAAAATCATCCCCACTATTTACGATTCATTGGTTCGTCCCCAACTTCAATATTTTGTTCAGTTTTGGTCTCCTTACCTGAAACAAGACTTAGAATGGATAGAGTACAGCGTGGAACTCCTGAGATGATTCCATGGCTGAGACAGAAATCCTACGAGGGCAGATTAAACGATTTGAACCTTGTTTAGTCTAAGAAAAAAAAAGGCTAACGGGTGATCTTATGGCATCGTTGTGTAGGTCACTCTCGAGTAACTAACCGACAGCGTCATCCAAAGCTGTGCAGAGAATATAAATAATATCTTAAACGATATGGTTGGCGCTGTGGCCAGTGGGCGATTGTCACCATAGCCTAGCCGTGTGCATGATAGCATAATTCTTTTTATGATGTGGGTGGCTGCGTCGCTAGGCCACCCGAGGAAGTACAGACGCAAACCATTCTCTACAGTGTGGTTACATGCGTTACCCGTGAATGTAGAGACAAGTCATCTTCAACGGTAAGGTTGATGGCAATACGTAAGGATGTGTAAACACGGCCCTTCTATATCATGTGTGTGTGGCAACGAAACCTAAAGGTATGTAAACACGAGATGTGCGTGGCAGCTGTGGATCGTTGGTTCAGTCATATTGTTTTAAGTAGGTAGTAACAACTGAATGTCACTAACACTATTCATTACGATGAAATTTGCATATCATTTTCATACATCAGCAAGCTATAGTGAACTGAGGTGGTCTGCAGGTCACTGGATGGTCGAAAATTACGGATGAGAAATTAGGGATACTTCTATTAGCGTTAGGTACAAGTGTATTTCGAGGATTGATTCCCACATAGAAACGAATCAATACAGCGCACTCCCCATGGTGTGATACGCATACAGATTATTAACTGTTCTCAACACAAAATATAGTGGGAAATGTTTTTTCTAAACCACTTACCCTCTTTCGTATGTGCAGCTGTAATAATACTCTGAAAGGCTTTTTGTTTTTTACTTCAAATAATAGCCTAAGGTATTCTATAATACCTCCTAGGGCGGACAGAGGGCAAATAGGTAAATGTATGAGAAGGGTAACTGCTATACTCATGTATTCTTTCACTTTTTAGATGTAGATCTATTCCTCTAAATCAGAATACGCTGTGGTTACAATCATCATATAATGTTCTTTCCTTACATTTACTGAGCCTGTGTGGTCATTCTTTTCCATTATATCTCGACGGTCTGTGATCTTAGACTGAGGCAAGTCCCGGCTATCAAAATATCAAGCCTTCAAAGGAAGTGTTAGCCCAGTAGTATACAGCTTAAGTGTGCCAGTATCCTCGTATGGTATACAGCTTAAGTGTGCCAGTAACCCCGTATGGTATACAGCTTAAGTGTGCCAGTAACCCCGTATGGTATACAGCTTAAGTGTGCCAGTAACCCCGTATGGTATACAGCTTAAGTGTGCCATAAGTGTGCCAGTAACCCCGTATGGTATACAGCTTAAGTGTGCCAGTATCCCCGTATGGTATACAGCTTAAGTGTGCCAGTAACCCCGTATGGTATACAGCTTAAGTGTGCCAGTAACCCCATATGGTATACAGCTTAAGTGTGCCAGTAACCCCGTATGGTATACAGCTTAAGTGTGCCAGTATCCCCGTATGGTATACAGCTTAAGTGTGCCAGTAACCTCGTATGATACCTCACAACTCTCCCCGATGCCCTCCGATGCTTCCTTGCGAAAGTCACCAGCTGAACTTTTGATCATATTTTGAGAAATGATGACCCAATATAACTATTTACGAACCTGACATAAGGATTTTGGCATGACCGTCAGATAATAAACTATCTAAATGCAGAGTTTATTGTGAAAGATGACTGATTCCGGTTTATAAAGACTTTCATGAAGATATTTCGAGGTGGACGATGTTCCTTTGGCAACAGAGAAAAAGCAGTCTTGCTGAAGAACTATCGGAGGCGTTGGAAGTATGGGGGAATGAGTCAAGGAGAGAGAGAGAGAGAGAGAGAAGAAGAAGAAGAAGAAGAAGAAGAAGAAGAAGAAGAAGAAGAAGAAGAAGAACAACAACAACAACAACAACAACAAGGATAAACAGCGACAAAGGAGAAATGCGAAAAATAATCCGATAGACTTGTATCAAATGAGAAGAAAAAGAAGAGGGAGAGGAAAGAAGACTTTTAGTCATGGAAAGATAAAAGTTGATTCAGCGTGTGATGGAGAGTGGGAGGTCAGGCGAGTGAGGTCCTCGTGTTATGGTTGGCCGGTGGTCGTCCTCCACGAACGTCTGACACCTGCTCGCACCTAGAGTGGTGAGGGGGAGAGGAGAAGCAATGGGAAAGGCGGAAGAGGAGTGAATAGGGTGGTTCACAGAGAGATGAAAGTGGCCTCTGAAGAGGGAGTAAGAGATGGAGAGAAGTGAAGGAGGGACGTTAAAGGAGGGATCCGGCAGGATGGGTTCGGATGAAGACGCCGCGCTGGGTTGAGGAGGGAATGGGGAAAATGAAATGGGAATCTTAAGGATAAGAGTGTGAAGTGAAGGTAGTTAAGATATATAGATATTCACCAACGAAAGGCCGTGTAAAATGTGTGTTAGATGATGAAATAGTTCAGATATGGAGGGAAAGATGCAGAAATGTGAGACTACAGCTGGAAAAGATAAAAAGGTATGTTGAGAGCAGGTTTATGAACAAGATTAGGTATTAGAAAGACGAATGACAACCGTTGAATGTTGAGCAGGGTATGTAGGCTGTGTGGCCTGCTGGAGAGAAGGGGGTGACATATCAGGTAAGAACTAACTTAAAGGAAGATATATATATATATATATTCCAGCAAAGAATTACCAGCATCCACAGAAAAGAACGTAAAGGAAAATATGTGCGTTTCTCTCTCTCTCTCTCTCTCTCTCTCTCTCTCTCTCTCTCTCTCTCTCTCTCTCTCTCTCTCTCTCTCTCGGAAATACCTTTAACGGATTGATAAAAAAAAAAATGCGATAGGGATGAGAAGCTATAGCTAATCAAATCATAACTGACCGGTTGCCTGTATATCATTTCCCGATGACTTTAATAACTGGTTTTACTGTTGTATTTGGCCGTTTCTTTTTTTTTCCTACGTGTATATGTACACTGAGTAAGCAAATACTCACACTGCCCCACCCTTTAAACACATAATATTTGTAAGCTTTGTTTTAAGATATTCGAATACCATTTATGCACAAAAAATCTCACTTAGTAAATTCCTACTCTGTCTGTTACATGAATATCTTTGAAATTTTATCATTTTTCACTGTTTCCTATTCTAGCTGTTCACATATGTCTTTCACTTCTCTTCATTCCAGTAAAAAAATCTACGCTAATTCAAAGCAACTCGTCTATTCAGTATCTAAAGTGATCTAAGATCCTATCTTCCCCTTCTATTTTCTAAAGAAGGTGGTCACTCCATTTTCAGCTTGTCTTTGGGCACTGTTTTAACTGCACATTTTGTTTCAGCTCACATTTCAATATATGTGTATATTCATTTAGGTTGGAGTTCCACAAGGTCCACCATATTCAAGTCTCGCACACATATTTCCTTATTCATCCATTCAGGATGATAAATGTTGTTCTTATGTTTGTTGGTAATGCACAAACTCCTCTACCATTGTTCCTAATGTGTTCAGCAAATGAAGACTTTCTTTTTCATTCACATCCCCATGACATTCATCACGATGTGAATCCTCTAAAGTCTCCCCAACTAAAGTAGATTTCCTTTTAAGTAGTACATAAGACTTACTTCGATTAGGCTTCTTCATCCACCATCATACCAAGCTGCTACAATATCTAGATCTCCTACAATGTTACACAGTACTATATCACCAATTTCTGTTATCATTAGTTCTGTGTATTCTGCATTTATCCAAACGTGTGCTGATCATTTAGAAATTTAACGCAAGTTAAGACGCTCCAATATATGCCGCAAATATGACTTTCCACTTTATCCTTACATTACCTGTACCAAATCTGTAACTCACCCATTTTAAGCCTTCGTGATTTACCTCCCCACCCTCAAAAAAAAGGAGCACTATTCCTCTTTATTTCAACCACTGTCATTAAACTCCACACAAACAAATATATCTTAACAAGCCACCAAGGAATTCTTAAAAATTGGAGGGAAATTTTCCACAGTCGAATACATATCAAAATTGCTCGCAGATTTTGGCCTTCTTAGTTTTCTTCTAATTCTTTTTGAGCTAATAGTCCAGCGACAATTTCCAGCAACATAATACAACCTCATTACTACATGATCAACAGAGGTTCATATACAACACTCTCAAACTCCAGTGCTGTCTTCGTAAATACCAGATTTAGCACAGATGAGTAATCCCTGTTCACCCTCCTCTCTCTCTCTCTCTCTCTCTCTCTCTCTCTCTCTCTCTCTCTCTGGTTGGTCCTAGAATGCACTGGAGCAAGTAATGCTCTTGCGTCGTGTAAAGTAACATCTTACTCCAGGAATTCCTTTCCTACAATCCATACATCAAATACTATTTGATTCCTTTGAAATCAATTTCTTTCCGATTAATCTCTACCGCTTCTCAGGCTTGTCAATTGTATTCGTACTCTGAGACACTATTCTTATGTGGAAGGATATACGCTACTGCAGCTACTATTACCTTGTGACCTTCAAAGGGGACAGCCTTCAAAAAGTTTTTTTTATCTATTACGCCAAATGGCGTCCTAGCTTCGTCTCTTCGATGTATATCAACTGACTGTTATATTTCTCTCTTGTGTCTCCCCTGATGATGTGATTAATACACGAAAGTGCACTTGGGAACTTTTCGTGTTTCATTTTCCCCGTGGACTCATAGGAATATATTATCTCGGAAAGCAAAAATGGGTATGTTTGAAGGAATAGTGGTTCCAACAATGTTGTATGGTTGCGAGGCGTGGGCTATGGATAGAGTTGTGCGCAGGAGGATGGATGTGCTGGAAATGAGATGTTTGAGGACAATGTGTGGTGTGAGGTGGTTTGATCGAGTGAGTAACGTAAGGGTAAGAGAGATGTGTGGAAATAAAAAGAGCGTGGTTGAGAGAGCAGAAGAGGGTGTTTTGAAGTGGTTTGGGCACATGGAGAGGATGAGTGAGGAAAGATTGACCAAGAGGATATATGTGTCGGAGGTGGAGGGAGCAAGGAGAAGAGAGAGACCAAATTGGAGGTGGAAAGATGGAGTGAAAAAGATTTTGTGTGATCGGGGCCTGAACATGCAGGAGGGTGAAAGGAGGGCAAGGAATAGAGTGAATTGGAGCGATGTGGTATACCGGGGTTGACGTGCTGTCAGTGGATTGAATCAAGGCATGTGAAGCGTCTGGGGTAAACCATGGAAAGCTGTGTATGTATGTATATTTGCGTGTGTGGACGTATGTATATACATGTGTATGGGGGGGGTTGGGCCATTTCTTTCGTCTGTTTCCTTGCGCTACCTCGCAAACGCGGGAGACAGCGACAAAGTAAAAAAAAAAAAAAAAAAAAAAATATATATATATATATATATATATATATATATATATATATATATATATATATATATATATATATGCTAGCCTGTTAAAATGTACTGACGCTTCTCTTAATTCAATGTATAAAAAAATTCAGCTTTTATATAACAAGGTTTAAGAAAAGAGAAATATAAATGCATAAGTAAGACTGATACGTAATTCACATACGTCACTGTTAAAAAGAAAGAGATGTGCCTTTAATCACAAAAAAACTGGCAGTTTATAAGTATTTTTCGCTAAAAGGAAATTTCTCCAAGAACGATACACGTGTCCCACAACAGAAATGCCCATATCTCTAATCCCATCACCAATATTCATCCCAGGAATAGCAGTATGCCAGTAATGTACTCGTGCTGAGGCGTTGGAACAAGATTAAGCTAACACTCACTAATGTATTCACAAGCACGCACACACCTTCAACCACACCTCACCGCAATGCGCCAGAGTCTGCATTCACAAATAAATGTTTACAAGTGTACCCAACCATGAGTATACAGAGACTCTCGTCCATGTTTCGGCAAGAGCACTCAGACACGCTCACCTGTACATTAACAGACGTACAAACACACTCCATCATGGGCTCACAAACAAAGTGACGTTGACGAACACACACACACAAATATCTAAGGGGAAAAAAAATGGGAATTTAGAGAAAAAAAAAAATAACATCAAACTACAAGTACCGACATGAGCGGAGGAATACAAGTGTCTCCCCATCTGTCGTCTGGTAACTGTGATCGTCCCGCTTCCCGTAGAGCTTTACGGCAGAAATTCTAAGTGATGATCTTGCATCCTTTTTATAATAAACGAACGCCTGAAGCGAGATGGTGAAGGTGCCTCTCTGTACTGGACTATCATATGACTCCTGAGTGTTAGGTTGATTTGCCTTGGAGTGATACACTGGATTTCAGTGATAAATGGTGGGAAAAGAGGAGAGAAGAATGGATAAAAGATGGTGAAATATCCATCTCCCTCCGGGAAAAGATATATGGATATCTTTATTCTACTGTCGGGATACAACTCGAAGTCTGGGATCTACACCGGAGGATCAACGTCCTCAAAGTGGATTTTTATGGGGTTCCGGCAGGTCGTAAAGGAGTCAAGTTCCGTGGAAGAGTATTGAATGTGGGGAGCTTGGAATGATCAGACGTAAACTTTTATCATAGGAACGGGATAGTTACGCTGTGTTTTGAAGACGTGGCTAAGGAAGTGAAAAAGACAAGAACAGAAGTGTTATAGAAGTTCTACAGAATCTATGGCACTGGCATAGAAGGTCTACAGTATCTATGGCACTGAGAAGGATATGCCAAGAAATGTTGGGGTTAGAATAGTAGATTAGCATCTTCGATGCATCAAGCAAGTTACTGCAAGTCAGTGAGTCTTTTTTACAACTTAGATGGTGCAAAGGAAAGAGGTTGTATGTGTAAGATATGATGAATACTAAAGAGTCAACGATGTCATATCATGATGATGCTACATTTTCTGTGTCAAGACGAAGAGAAGCATTTCACTGTTGTATTAGGAGTACGAAAAGAAAAAAGCAGATTATTGTTAGAAGAAGACGTGCAGCTTAGTACTAAATAATATAGAGAGAGGACAAAAACTCTAGATATCTATATTTCTGAAGTCTTATATTTCTGAAGTCTTATATTTCTGAAGTCTTATATTTCTGAAGTCTTATATTTCTGAAGTCTTATATCTATATTTCTGAAGTCTTATATTTCTGAAGTCTTATATTTCTGAAGTCTTATATCTATATTTCTGAAGTCTTATATTTCTGAAGTCTTATATCTATATTTCTGAAGTCTTATATTTCTGAAGTCTTATATCTATATTTCTGAAGTCTTATATTTCTGAAGTCTTAAAGATAGTCATACAAGGAAATCAAATCGGTACCCTCTATCAAACATATATATATACAGTAAATCCGGTGCATTGCGGTGAACAAGTGCTGGAAAACGATAGGATCTGTAAAGAATAGATGACAGACAACAGCCACCCTTATATATACTTGACTTCGAATGTTGAAGTGACGCGTAGATCATCTAACAAATCTACCGGGCTAGAAGGAATTACATTCATATTTCCATCTCAATCCAATCCTTTTTACCTCTCTTCTTCACACGCTTTATCTCACGCTACCCCTTCCTTTTGGCGTCTTTTATTCCAGGCTTAGACTCCATAGAGACGCCTCTCTGTAATCAAGGAATTTATTACTATACATAGTCCCGGAATAAACTATACATAGTGGTAAGGTATATATTTTTGTGTATCCTTCCGCTAGTTTTCATGTCAGTTTGTTTGTTATTTGTCTGTTTATGTGTCTGTGTGCGTCTGATTGTTACTGTGTGTGTGTGTGTGTGTGTGTGTGTGTGTGTGTGTGTGTGTGTGCGCGTGAGTGTGTGCGTGTGTGTGTGTGTGTGTGTGTGTGTGTGTGTGTGTGTGTGAGTGTGTGTGTGTGAATGTGCGTGTGTGAGTGTGTGCGTGCGTGTGTGTGTGTGTGTGTGTGTGTGTGTGTGTGTGTGTGTGTGTGTGTGTGTGTGTGTGTGTGCGTGTATGTGTGTGTGAATGTGCGTGTGTGAGTGTGTGCGTGTGTGTGTGTGTGTGTGTGTGTGTGTGTAATTACATATTTGTAATTACCTATTCGTACTTTATGCGGAGGGGGTTCTACACTCGGGGGCCCCCATCTTTTGAACGCTATTCAGTCACAAAACTTCTTCAGCTTAAGTACGCTGTCTGCATTACCCATGTTCTTAGTCACTGAGTTCCATTCATCCACCATTCGTATAGTGCAAAAGTTCCTTCCTACATATTCTTGAACAAGCTCCATGCTTAACTGCAGACCTCTGGTTGCTCTCACTGATGTCTCGAACTGTTCATTGTTCACGTCATCGACCTATTCTAAAAAACTTAAAGGCTATGATCAGGTCACCCCTCGTAGTGTGTGTGTGTGTGTGTGTGTGTGTGTGTGTGTGTGTGTGTGTGTGCAGGACATACAGTCATGAAAAATACCTCTAAAGAGTCAGGCCAGAATCTGAGAAGACTGAGAGACTTTAAAGAAAAGGCAGAAGAAGCAGCCGCTGCACCTGCTCGTCTCGCTCCAGGGGCGTCATACCCACACGGCTCCTCACCTCCCACCACCACCACCACATCCACTTCCCACAAGGTTGACGGAGGAACGTGATCGTCAGAGGAGGAGGAGGCAGGCTGTCGCCAAGGAGAGAGAGAGAGAGAGGGAGGGGCGTGATCGCAAGGTAAGCGAAGGGGCGCGATGGCCAGGGAGGCGGGGGGACAAATTATCACCAGAGAGGAGGAAGCGGAGACGGGTGATCGTCAGGGAGGAGGAAGGAGATGAGCCGATAGGGTGGAGGGTGGTGATCGAAAGGGAGGAAGGGAGGTGATCGAGAGGGAGGATGGGAGGTGATCGAGAGGGAGGAGGAAGGATGCGATCGAGAGGGAGTAAGGGACGTGATCGAGAGGGAGGAAGTGAGGTGATCGAGAGGGAGAAAGAAGGATGTGATCGAGAGGGAGGAAGGGAGGTGATCGAGAGGGAGGAGGAAGGATGTGATCGAGAGGGAGGAAGGGAGGTGATCGAGACGGAGGAGGAAGGATGTGATCGAGAGGGAGGAGGAAGGATGTGATCGAGAGGGAGGAAGGGAGGTGATCGAGAGGGAGGAGGAAGGATGTGATCGGGAAGGAGTTGAATTGCGCTGTCATTACGTTTCTTTTCAAGCCTTTGAAGAAAAAGCCATGCATTATTTAGCAATCAAACTGTCTGCAGTTCACACATCTTTTCTTGTTACCATTGGTTTATAGCTTAATTCTAAACTAAAATGCAATAATCTATGATCCTGTGGAGATTTAGGTTCGTTTCGACTCTTTAGTTAAGAACGAATGAGATACATGTAAGAGGAGCATCCGTAAGTCAGAGCCAATGGATTGCACTTCATTAAACTCAATAACTTGAAATAAGATTCTTTTTTCCAGTAAGGCAATAACAGCTCATAGTGTATTTGACTACACGACTCACGAGTTAATGATCTCTCATGTATTTTCCTTTTTTTTTTCAGAAATTCACCTTTGTCGATTCTTTTATCATTTTTAAAGCTATAGAATGGAAAATGAAAAACTATTCTGAAGACACATACATCTAGATCAGGGTTAAAAACATGTCCAGGTGCTACCATTTTCTTGCTAATCGGACGCATTACAAAGGAAACAATGATTACTTCAAAAGATCTTTTCCTTTTTATAAATCACACAGCAAGTCGTGTCACTCGCTTCATATTTACAGACCACCTTGTCCATACCTTCACAGTGAGCACATCACTCTAACTGGGTTCATAGCCCTACTAACCAAACGCCTGGCTTGCTGGTTAATCATCGACTATGAGCTTACCAGGCCAGCTAACCTATGCCTCTAGTGTAAACAAACCAGGCTACCCAACTTGTGCCTCCACTGTGAGGACAGAAACCCACTTAAATTATATACCTCCGACACAAGAACACTAGCCAAGCTGGTCTATGTCTCCATTATGAGCACACCAACCAAGCTGGCATATACCCCAGCATGGTGAAATGAGCCAAACTGGCACAAGCCTCGATTATGATCAACCCTAGCCAGATGGTATATACCCAACCATGAGAAATACTAACTTGGTTCGCCAATGTCTCCACTGTTAGCACACACCAACGCAGGTAGTTCGTACCTCCACTTTGAGGACACCGAGCCAATCGGTTCACTGGGGGTATACCGGGCCAGAATAAACACATTTCTGGTCTGTTTCCTGCAGCTGTGGTCATGTTGACCCTCCCTTGCAGACATGTGGATTAATGGGATAAGAATGTTGATAGTTCTTAATAGTGTTGAAACACCTGTGCTAATTCTTTGCTTGTGAAGTACAGTCTGTGCAAATATAACTCGATACTAAGTGTTTGTTGGGAACACCACGTGGTTGTCTGAGAAACAATGTGAGTGTTATCCTCCCGTGTGGACGAGTGTTATCCTCATTCACAGCTCACTCTAAACTTTTATCAAAACCTTGGTCAAAATGTACTTTGAATTTACCATGAGGAAAGGGTACATGTATGTTTTATGTATCGTCCCACGGAGTATAGAGATGGCTGAGAGAGAAAGAATATGTATTATTTGCTTAAGTGAGAAGAATATGAGTTCTTTGTTGGATTTCAGCTTTACTTGAGGATACACTGGAAGCCCTTCCAGACTGACCATGACTTTAATACCTTACGTTTGCTGTTTACACTAATTCCAGTTAAAATCGTATATAGATAAGCCATTGTTGTGCTAACGATTAAGCAAGCATCACAGACAACCCAGCAACTGCTACATGCATTACGAAGCCAGAGTTAAAACATGTCTATTAGCGTAGTATTGATCAACTCCGAGGAATAAGAAAAAATTAAAAAAGGTTTTCATTTGCTCCTGGTCATGGTTCGTTGACTGATGACAAGAGTCATAACAGTTTGTGGAAGCTGAAGGAATTAGCGTCAGCTGCGACTAGAGTTGCAGGCATGAATTCGATATTCTTACAGGAAGAGAGACACTTTTTGATCATTTATCAATCACAATTTGGGGTATTTCACACCAGACAGAAAAACATGTAAGTACCTGGTGCTAATACCCGACTATAGCTATACATTTTAGCTTATGTTTAGGTACATAGAACGATATCCAGAAAAAGAAATTCATGAAATAGGTTTCAGATAATATCTCAACTGGTAGGAGCTCCTTGGGGAATCCACCAAGAAGGTTAATAGTCAGGTGACCCACTAGACTCTGAGAAACTTCCTGGAACTGCAAGGCCACACGACATAGTCAAAATGATCCAGGAGATTCTGGAAAAATCATGAAACTGGAAGGTCATAAGTCATAGTCAAATGACCCTCTAGATTCTATTGGAAAACTTTACTGAACTGCAAAGTCACATGCCATAGTCAAATAACCTACTAGATTCTGGAAAGCTTCATGGAACTGCAAGGTCTTATACCATTGCAAATGACCCACTAGATTCTGGAAAACTTCATGGAACTGCAAGGTCACATATCGACAGGTTCGAGATCGACAGAAAAAGAGAACAACCTATATTGGTTTCCTCCAGTTCTGTGGACTGTGATAGTAATGAGACAAATACTAGACAAATACTAAGTACCCAAACAATTGATTGTTGGTAGTTTTCACTGTACTGATAAGGAATATGTTTTCAGCTTCATAAGGAAATAATTTTCATAATTTACTCCACTGCCGGTAAAGACATCACTTTCTTTTATCAGGGTTCTCCGTTTTCTTGCAAGGGGTTATTTCCAATTTTTGAAAACAAAGATGGAGGAAGAAATCTCATCTAAGCAAAAACATCGCTCAACAAAGCACATGCTTGACCCATGTCACCTGCTTTGGGAGAGCAATTGGGAATTACTGTATCATTCATCAACACCAGGAATAATATTGGCATGGTAAGTCGAGAGGCTGGAGCTCAAGTTTATCCTTAGTATCGCCTTCATTAGAAAAAGTGAAGGGATGCATGTCGTTGGTGATGGAAAGCATGTTATATCCAGGTTCATTTTACCTTATGACTTTCCTATAAACATTTCCTTCGGGGTTATTAATCCTGCAAGGTGTTTTTCCTATCTGTTTTCCTGTCTCTTGTCTTTCTACTTTTTAACGTTATGGCCAAACCACCTCGCCTGGACCTTTGGTCCATGTGGTCTGTGTATCTATGTAGCTCTAACTCTGTGCAACTCTCTCTCTCTCTCTCTCTCTCTCTCTCTCTCTCTCTCTCTCTCTCTCTCTCTCTCTCTCTCTCTCTCTCAGATAACAATCCAACGAGCGTGGATAACAAAGACAAACAGCATTACATATCAAACAAGACGTATGGTGAGCAACATGCTTTGTCCCCTCGGGGACGGTCGATAAATGGGTTCCTGGCTTAGCCTGGTGTGTGTGTGTGTGTGTGTGTGTGTGTGTGTGTGTGTGTGTGTGTGTGTGAACGTGTAAGTGTAGGAGTAAAGGGCCCGTGCATCGGTACTAGATTTATACACGGGGCAAAATGAAAGTTGAACTCTCTCCGCCAGTAACGCACAAATAGTAATCACACACACTTGTGAAGAAAACGAGTCTCTCTAATCTCTATACATCTCATCGGCTATAATTCACTATAATGCTACAGCAGAGATAATCCACGGTAAATAAATCTCCTCGATATCTATGTCCCTGTCAACCAAATTGCTCTGTTTACATACGGAACTATCAGTGTCTGATGTCTGAAAAATAATGTCTGCCTGGACTTTATAGCACATACGACCAGATAGACAAAACACGCAAGACCAACTTGTGACCCCGTGTACAGCACTGTGGTAGTGAGAGGCAGTGGTGAGTGGGAGGTTGACTGACTCGGTTAATAATGGAGGCGTTAGCTCCATCGGTACCAGATGATGGTATGGAGACCCAGCACCCTCCCACGCCAGACCCCCAACTAACTCTCAACACACGATGATCACCCATCACTACACTCACTCTTTTTATCATGTAGTTAAGGATATGGCCTTAGTGGCTTCTTCAAGTGACTAGTAACTTCATGTCACCTGGCATCAGGTTTGTGAGTGAATGTGCGTGATGGGAGGGTTAAGTCAAGGGCACCTCGATAGAAATCGGACGCAGTCATCAACAGTGATATCGTTCATCTTATCTGGGATATCAATGAGAGCAGATGATTGTACTTTTCACGCCGACAAATTCCAAAGCCACCTCTCGCTGTTCTGCCCTGACCACAAGGTCTCACAATGTGTTACAGACTCGATTTTCATTTTTTTTTTTTCGTTGTATCATTCCTGCGCCGTGTCATTCTTTCGTTGTATCATTCCTTCATTATAACATTCCTTTATTGTACCACTCCCTTATTCTCACGTTTTGCAGTTCCTTCTCTGTGTCTTTCCTACGTTATGCCATTCCATCAGCGAATATAAATTTAAGTAGATATTTTGATTCCCCTCAGCGGACGAAGCAAACATAGCCACCAGAAAAAGAAGATGCACAGACGAAGACTCCCAAATATTCAAAGTCTTTTTTAAAACTACAAGAAAAGAATTAATAGTAAAAATCTCTTAATCGATGCTCAGAGCGATCAATTCAGCTCTTGCGAAGATAGAGGGAACTATGAAATAACTGAAGTTCGAGAATTTTCTAGCAAACTAATTGTTAAAAGGTAAGCAACTGAATGAGATCACTGAAAATGATTAGCATAGGTATCTCTGAGGCGAGCGTCAACATCCCACAAGTTTATTGTTCGCTAACCAGGCAGCTGAACGATAGAGAATAGAATGTTAGTTCCAATGAGATATTAAAGGTCGCACTAAGTCACACAAGACTCAGAAAAAGAGTATATGACTATCAGCATATAGTATTAACACCTCTACTCTTACCTTTTGCCTTCCCTACTCTCTCGATCTTATATTTGCTTCTCAAACTTATTCTTTCACTCTCTTATGAAAAAAATAAAAATAAAAAGAGGCTAAATATACAGTAGGAGTGCTGCACCTTGGACCAGTGCAAGTGTAAGAAATATGGATATATAAAGATTTAGGGAACGAAAGTGCAAGTGTGCTAGTAATATCTAAAGAATATCTATGCTAAATGCAGACGGGGGTCACGTGCAAAGTGGAAGACAATATACGTTCAACACCAAGTGAGGTGACATGGGGAGGAGGTCTTGGAAAAGCTGAAATATCAAGAGACACTATATGCAGAGTATTGAAGTCTTGACTCATATCATGTTCATAATCCTAATGAAATTTCTCCAAACGTACCGAAGATGTGTTCATGATTGACAAGAACGGCACTAATATGTTCTTCAGGATGTTGCTAGAGAAAGATAAAGTGCCAAGGGAGTGGCATATATATATATATATATATATATATATATATATATATATATATATATATATATATATATATATATATATACATTGTTATACTTTGTCGCTGTCTCCCGCGTTAGCGAGGTATCGCAAGGAAATAGACGAAAGAATGGCCCAACCCACCCACATACACATGTATATACATAAACGCCCACACACGCACATATACATACCTATACATTTCAACGTATACATACATATACATACACAGACATACACATATATACACATGTACATATTCATACATGCTGCCTTCATCCATTTTCGCCGCCACCCACGCCACACATAAACGGCATCCCCCTCCCTCCGCTTGCGCGCGAGGTAGCGCTAGGGAAAAAACAACGAAGACCACATTCGTTCACACTCAAGCCACGTACCCATTCTATCGACCAATCCTTAGGGAAGGATGAACAGCTGAAGTGACTGCAAACCAACTGCCGCGACCAGAATTCGAACCTATGCTGGCTCGACTCCGGGCGACCCGTGAATGCGTGACGGTCAGCAACGCTAACCGCTAGACCACAGAGGTCTATAAACTACTTATACCTAAGTCGCACTGCATACATATACGTCGAAGTTAAAAAAAAACGGGAAATTTCTCAATAAAAAGATCGAAAGGTGACTGTAAAATCAGGCCTAAAGCTGGACCATGCGAGAGACATATGGAAATATAAGCTTGTCTGTCATTCAATTAACCCAAACATAGTTGCATTATCATTGAGCTCTACATAACACGTTACTCCCGCCAGCTGTCTGTATATTATGATGATTAGTGAAAATTATTCCTCACCTGCGTTTCATCTTCATCTTCCTCCTACATCACACCAGGAAATATGAATTCCTGTGTCACACTGAGCTCAGTAGTTTCTTAACGTGACAGAGAAATGTAGTTCATAAATCCGTTTTCTATTTTTTTTTTTTTCACTTGCCTCCTACAGGAAAGAAAACTAACCTCTATCATTTATGAGGATCGTTCTTAGAGTTTCTCATCTTCGTGGAAGCTAAAGACTAAGCATTTGATACCTGAGTTAGAAGTGCGTTTGCTTATTTTTCGAAGCAGAGACCAAAGGTCAAAATTACTACTGTGATCTATTTCTCCTTTATCATTACCATTATCATCATCCTCAGTTATCATATTATCATAACTGATATATTTATCACATTTTATCAGCATTGGTGTCAGTGTCATTATATTTGTCATTAATTTTATCATCATTACCACTGCCGTCATCATTGTCATTATAACTATTATTGTCGTCATCATCAAAGACATTATTAGTTATTGACGTCATTATCATTTTCACTATTACTATCATTGTCATTACTACTATTAGCATCATTGTAATTGATATCAGTATCATCATTACTATCACCATTATCACTATTTTCAGTATTATTTACTATTACTGTTATTACCATTACTGTTGTTGTGTCATTGGTAGTATTAGGTTTCTTAATATATTTCCCATCTATTCCTGGCATGTCACCTGCGCTTTGAGAAATCATATCTCTGGCTATCTTGATTTTATCAGTTTGATTAGAATCTGATCGCATCTGCACGTTCAATACATCTGAAATATTATCACGGTCGCCTGTGTTATCTGATATCAATTCTATTATCTAACATATGCCCACCAGCATCTACAATTACCGTTTGTTCAGATATACAGATTAAAAACAGCATAACAAACATCATTCTGTTGTGATAACTTCTGATATTGAAGTCTTATGAATATCTTGCATTGTCCAGGGTATGTATGTGAGGGTCTTAAAGAGAGAAAAAGGTTATACATTTAAACGTTATGATAGAAATACATAGCATTTTGTACACTAGGCCATGTGTTTTGTCTTACAATCGGCGTCTTGTACTGATTTCAATTTGGTGATATTTCGCAAATGATGAAAATTTTTGAAGGTTAGATTTTCTTTATGTATTCTAATGTTCAGAATGATACATGCCACGTCCGCTCTACGTCACACATTCCTGGTTTTACATTTGGCCTCTGGCGAAGAACACAGGCGGAATGTTCTGCTCGCTCAGGAGAGAAAAGTTATGTGACTGCTTTGGCCTAAGCCCTCGGTGAAGTGCACCTTCTTGGTATGCCCTCTGAGCATCTGTAACGGTGTCTCTTGAATGTCTCTTGAGTGTTGCCCTTGAGTATGTCTCGAGAAGCGTGTGTGTCTTAGCCGAGACCCTGAGTGTATGGGTGTGCTGTGGATGTCTCCCCTGTGTGAGTTACTCGAGTGTGTGTGTGTGTGTGTGTGTCCATAGCATGACACATATCCAGACTGTGTCAATTAAGAGTTTGTTTTCTATGTATTACTTGGTTTGTAAATGTGTTTCAGAGTAAGTCACTTGAGTGGGTCCTCGAGAAATGTGCGTGTGTTTCTTGAGATTATATCTTGAATTTGATGCCTTTGATTTTTATGAGGACTTTTTCTCACAAGTGTTTCATGAATGTGAATCCCAAGTGAATTCTGTGATTTTTGTCTCCGTTGTGTATCTTCTGCTGTGTGAGGATATACCCTTGTTGTGTCTCTTGTGTCTCACTTAAATGGGTCATTGTGTTCTAGAGTTTGTCTCTAGTGTTTCCCTTATGAGTGTATATCTTTGTAATGCATCACCTAAACTGTGTCGTAGGAGAGTGTACCCTGAGTATCTCGTTAGTGTATCTGTTGCATATATGTAACCCTGAGACGTTTTCCCACCCTCCCCCTCAGCTCTAGAAAAATGGTGCTTTAAGAACATCATAACAGCGAATACACACTGAGAGAAAATCGTGTTGGTTTGGTTAGGGTGTTGCGAAAGACGTACCTTTTGCGTCACTTAAAGTTGATCATTCTGGTATCCTTAAGATCTGTGGGTGTTTACCTTGTCAGAATGTGTCTTGTCTATTATATCAACCTATCTGTTCTAACTTCGAAAAGATGATCTTGATGAGCATTTTCTTTACATACTCGCGTCAACTAAAACAAGTATCAAAGACCAAGTCTTAACTCGAGGCTTGCGGAGGAAGGCCAGGTTGAGTGTGGGAAGTGATTGACACCTTAGACAATGGGAGCATTAACTCCTCCTTCAGCACTCAACGGTGGTATTAAGGCGTCGCTGCCTCCCACCACCGGACGCAGACTTATCCTCACGACACGAGGATTATCTACCCTCATGTGTTCTCATCCCATACAAGGAAGAGGAGATGGAAGCTGGTTTGACGACCGTGTTCAGCAGTTTCACGTTGACGGCTTGAATTACGTTATTTTGAGCCGGGTGAGCGTGACGGTAAAGTCAACCCGTGGTCACCCTGGATGGCAATCGAACGCAGGGATCAAAAGCCTTATCGTTCGTGTTATCGCTCGCATTAATCAGATAAGATAGCTGTAATTTTCACGGTGGTGAGTGACTGGCCCACCCGTACCAGCGCCGTCCGCACCAACGGCGCTTAAATCATGCACTAAGTCAATGGCATGTTTGTGTTGGCATGTCATTCTGCCAGTGAATCTCGGGATGTTTACATTAACTGACTGGTCTTATGTCCTCCAAAGCAGTGACTTCCGACGTGTCTAAACAAAGAGTTTAGAGGAATTCATCGCCTGGGTTATTCCTGCTTAAGGCGAGTACCAAGCCATGAATGGCGGTTAGTGTTAGAAACGGGTAACTATATACTCTCTCTCTCTCTCTCTCTCTCTCTCTCTCTCTCTCTCTCTCTCTCTCTCTCTCTCTCTCTCTCTCTCTCAAAAGAGAAATGCCTTTAACACAGTCTTTCTTTACCATGTCATCAGTTTCCCAGTCTGACCTACTCCACTACAATAGATGACAGTGTCACGCAGTAAGCAGTAAGTTTTTAAAGGAAGAAAATTATCACTAAAATAATAGAAGGCATTTCTATTACACCTTTGTGCAACTGTGTGTGTGTGTGTGTGTGTGTGTGTGTGTGTGTGTGTGTGTGTGTGTGTATGTGTATGTGTGTGTGTGTGTATGTGTATGTGTGTGTGTGTGTGTGCGTAAAAGTACCTACTAGTACGGCACAGGGAAGGAGTTCTGCACTCGCGAGGCCCCCCCGTCTCTTGAACGTTTTCTACCACCATGCAACTTCTCAGCCATGTGCATGCTGTAACCATTCACTTTATACTTAGATCACTCCAATCATCCGCCACCCTTATGCCATAACAGAACTTTATATGTCGCTCAGCAAATGTTGAGACTTCTTTCATGTTATGGCTTATGACTTCTCTATTTCTGCATCTTTCGAAGACTTTTGGAGCAACTGACGTCATCGAATTGGGAAAAAGAAACATGGGTCAAACAAATGGCCTCTGACCAATTCTAGTGATTCTGGTAGCATCTTTGTTGTCCTTCTCTAGACCATTTCTATTAGGTCTTTGTGTTATTTTAAGTTTGGCGACCAAATTTAAAAGAATATTCTAATCTTAGCTTGACATACGATGAGAATAGCTTGCTTAATATTTCTTTACTTATGCAGATGAATGCAAATGTAATATTTGCTTGCAGATACATTGTCTCTTTTACTGATACCATAAGGTGGGGTTCAAGCGAAAGATTACGTGCAATGTCGACGGCTAAGTTTCACCCACATTTTCCAGCAGATTATTCCTTTCGAGATAGTATTCGAATTGAAGTCTTCTTTCACAGTGTTCCATCCTCATTACTTTGCATTTACTACGGATGAATCTTTGCAACCATGTTTCAGATCAACTCTGGAGTATTCTTAAGGCCACTTGGCAAATTCAAACAATATTCTTCACTTTTTACATCCCTCATGACCTTAGCATCATCGAGCTATCTATCTAAGTAGGATTCCAACCATTTCGGCAAGCCATGTTCCATACTATATCACGAAATGCAAAGGCCATAGGACTTTAACCATGCAGCACATCACTGATAAACTCGGCCAATTTCAAGAAAGCTCCTTTGACATGGGGCCTTTATTCACTTCCACCAAGACAATTTTCATTCCATCGAAGAAGTTTACTTATTCCTGCCTGTGTGAATACCTATTTGTACTGTACGAGGAGAGAGGTCAACAAGCGTAGGGGCCACATCTCTTGAACTTTTTATACGATCATACAACTTATCAAACAATTTCATATTGTCCATATTCACAGCTTGTAATCCACATTCCAATCATCCAACACTCTTATGCTATAAAAGAACTTAACATCTTTTCTAGCAAGTTTCTTGGTAAGTTTCATGTTACAACCTCTAGTTGTTCTATCTTTTCATCTTTCCAAGAACTTTTCACTATTTACGTCAAGTTGGTTTAAAGACTTGATGGTTGTGACTGGGTCTCCCTTCATTCTGCTATTTTGCCATGGTATGTAAATCAAAGACTCCTGGACTATCCCTATAATGCTGCTGTCTTAATTCTGGTCCCATCTTTGATGCCCTTCTCTAGATCTTCTAAAACCATTCTTTTTAAGTCCGATAACCAAATTTGTGAAGCATGTTCTAGTTTTGGCCTAATATATTGGAATGTAAAGAATATAGTGAACATTTTTATTTTACCCATTTACTTGGATGCTCTTCTAATATTTGCCAGCACACAGTTTTTCTTTACTATTCTCCCGGTGTAGGACAATGTGGTAACAGGTTAGGGACGATGTCGACCACCAAGTACCACACACATTCCTGCAGCTTATTTCTCTCTATGTATGATCAGTATCGAGTCTTCCTTCGCTGTGTCCCATCGTCTTTACTTGAATTTCATCAACAATGTATCGGACCAACTCTGGAGTTTGTCTAGATCCCCTTTCAAGGTGATGTAATCCTCCTTACATTTTATCTCCCTCGTGACTCTGGCATCATCCGTAAACATATTCAGGTAGGAGTCCAATCCATTTGGCAAGTCGTCACAAAAATCACAGGAAGAGCAATACGTGCATAATCATCTGCTCGTGCAGTAAGGTTTGGTTTTAACCTTGTTGGACACCATCTCTTGATCATCATATATAACTTTTGAATTTCTGTTAAGTTATCTGCATTTACCACGTCGTTCGTCATTAGATTTATTCATCCAACACATTTTTTTTTTTACATCTTTCTTAACAGCTTTCATGCTTAAACTTCATGTTGCGTCTAGTTCCTCTATCCTTACATCTATCGAAGAACTGGCCGCTGTTTACCTTATCAACCTGTTTTGAAAATCAGACTAAGTGATCAGGTCATTAGTCACAGGTGTGTTTGTGTGTGTATGTGTGTGTGTGTGTGTGTGTGTGTGTGTGTGTGTGTGTGTGTGTGTAAACATGCATGAACGTTGTCCAGTATGATTGTAGACGCGTGTGTACCTCAGTGTACCGGCAGACGAGATGAAACTAAGGTACGAATGATTTGGGGAAAGTCTCCATAATCCAGGTAATAACACTGGAACATTAAGCATCAAGACAGCATACGTAATTGGGGATAAAAATGTGCAGCTACCGGTAAAAATGGCTTTATACCCATCCCGAGTATGGCGAGGCCTTGTTTACATGTTTATTGTGACTTTTACGCGGAGGAAACCTGCCTGTATCCCCAGACTTCGTTGTAAGGCAAATGTAAAAGAGAGAATCTTGTGATGAAGTTTGCGTCTCCCTTGTGTCTCGCTGGTATTATTTCTACGTGATGTTAACCTCTTTGTAGAAAACACCTGTGATGTTTTATCGAAGCTCCGGTGGGAACTAAAGAGCGCTGCTGTAAATTCTCGTCACTGAAACCTGGATGTGGTACTGGCCAGTCTCCCATATGCTCTGACAGGGACGGTCCCTATCATCCACAGCATCTCAGTGATCCTATAACACAAACCAAAGTACGCACGACCAATACAATCTCGTTGCTTACGTAAGGACTAAAACTTGTGTAACTAACACTGTCCTGTCTCCTCCTGCCACCAGCAATGTTGACAGCCAGTTGTAGACAAATTACATCTATGTTTTGTTATAGGAAAAGACCAGTCCCGTCAACCATATCGTGTCCAAAGTCGTACCCTTGCCGAATTTCCTTTAGTTCCCATTTTCTTCAGTTTGCAGTCGTCATGCGACGAAAGGAAAACCAACGCCTTTTGGGTTATCATCAAACTACTCAGTTTTAAACTTCAACGGTGTGGTTCACCACTAGGCTGCTCATGTACATACACAGTTGAGACAAGTTCAGCATACACGAAGCATTCATAGTAGAGTCAGTAGTCTTTCCAGTAGCTATGTTCTTTGTTAGGCCGTGCGACGCAATGCAACTTATACCTCCACTCTCTTCTTTGATTCATTTTCACGTGCTTGTTTGCACGGGTATCACATCGTTAAGGATCTGTGATCTACCATGAGCAGTAGAGTGTCTACCATAGCCAGTAGGAGGGAACCTGAGCTTGAAACCAGTCCGCAACAGGTGCGTTTCTCTTCATTTATTCGCATAACGTATGTATGAGCCTCATACATCTATGGGGAGGTTGATGCAACATTAAGACACTAACCTTTGCATCTGTATATCATCAAGAACCCACAGAAAGGTGTGTGTGTGTGTGTGTGTGTGTGTGTGTGTGTGTGTGTGTGTGTGTGTGTGTGTGTGTGTGTTTGTTTGTTTGTTTGTTTGTTTGTTTGTTTGTTTGTTTGTGTATGTGTGTGTTTTGAACATGTCTATATAACTGTGACTGGATAAAGATAGATACTTTTGTGACTTCTTCTGCTTGAAACAGTAAGTGTTATCGCGCAAAATGGAGCATCCACCTTATCACAATGTGAAGGTGAGGGCATGATAACCTTGCGGTAAACAAGACCATCAGTAGGAGCGAGGATGTCCAGATTTGGGGTGAAGCCCGGCATCGCGTTGGCCGCCACTGGTGTTGAACCCCTCGGGTGATCATAACCCGACACTTGATCAGATCTACGGCCCACTTGGCATGCTGGTGACCTCCCCGCACCCTCGTGTAAAACATCCGGAACACGACAGCGCCGGCGCAGACGGCTGCTCCAGAATGCTTGTTAAACACCCGGATGTTTTCCGTCATTAAGGAGTAATGGATGATTAAGAACTTGATTGTCAGTGATATTATAGACCGGCAGAAGCTTGTTAGTGAAGTTCAAGCTATAGAGCTGTATGTTAACATATTCTTTTTTTTTTCTTTCTTTTCGGGTTAGGTCTGTGAAAAAATAAAGTTCTTAGATTACCGAAATTATCCTAAATACATATTCGCAATAGATGTTGATGGTATCACGAGCGTTTTGGAGTTTAAGACAGCTTTAAAGAAGTCTAAACTTATGCAAATTGTAGGATGTAATACTAAAGTGCATCTTGCTAACCATAATGGTAGCCTGATTGATTAATGGCCAACTGGCCATGCCTGGACCACCTTTAGTGTTGTATACCCTGCTCACTTTTCAGAGAATGAGTCCAGTATCAATACACAGAAGTACATAGGAAATCCATGTTTAAGAAAGCCAGATGGCGTATGTGGAGGCTATCTATAAGTTCCTACACACTAACACTAAAATAGTTGAAGCTAAGATAGAACACTCAATAGCCTTTCCACAGTCGTGTATCAACTCCTACAACAACAGCCTTTAGAACTAAGAATACCAGAAAATCTAAGATGAATGAAGTATAAACATGCGCGCGACGTTACATTAAAAAAAAACAAAAACGTGAGATGGAATGCTTATCTATATCACCTTCCTCCATTGTACTACTATATTATGCTGTCCTGCAACACACTCTGGCAGCTATTTCAGTTAAGGGTGTCGCTCATTGTTTGCCTGTGAGGACTGGGTGGTCTGCCTGGTCTTTAGTTAACATAGGTAAGTCTCAGGGAGTGATCGTCTCTAAACCATGTAGGTTTCATATGTCGCTTGCCTATGCCTTTTCATTCAGGTCGACTTCTTGCCTGTTGGTGGTGGGTCGGGTTGGGAGGGGAGGAGCTGAGGTCTCTCACAGGTTTATGCAGGTGAGACCTTACCTTACCTCAAGACCTCTGAATTGCCTGGTATTCTTTAACAGGAATTGTATACTTGTGATTTTCTTTTAACCCGGCGCTCTTCCTGGATAGTTAATGACTTAGGTATTGTGCTGATGTATTGGTAAACAGGTAATGTTTATTAGTTTGTTGGCCATTTGGTCTTTAGTTAACATAGGTAAGTCTCAGGGAGTGATCGTCTCTAAACCATGTAGGTTTCATACGTCGCTTGCCTATGTCTTGGATAATTACATGGCTTTGTTTCTTCGCTCGTTTTGTGATTCATCTAATATTGTTTAAAGGCTTTTTCTAGTGACGTAGTATTTTTTTTTTTTTTTTTTTTAGTAGCTGCTTGATCGCTTCATCTTATTCGTTTCTTTTCTGATCAGATGCTATTGTTTTCTGTTCTTCTTTTTCTTCTTTTTTCTCTTCGGTGCAGTTTTCATCGGTCTCTTGGTCACCAACTGTTGAACTTTGGTCTATTACTCACTAGGAGTGTTGGTGTCCTGGGTACAAGACACTGAGTTTTGCTTGCCTGGAGTTCACCAGGTGCTGCTCAATGGTAGTTGGTAGATCACTGTCACTTTAAGCGAGGGTTAGTGGTTTGGTCTGGTCTCTATTGTTTGTGTCTATTGGTCACGACGTTCAGTAAGTATATCACCAATTGCTCCTATAGCTGCCACGTTTCATTTGATTGAGTCTTAAGCTTAAAGCGAGAGACGAATTATAGCTGTAATGGCAAAAAAGCGAAGCTGTCCTTCATTTTCTTTGTAACTTTTAGGTAACGAGCTTGTTGGCAAGGAACGAGGGTGGTAATAGGGTGGATGGCAAAGGGGCGACAATCATAAGAGTTAAGCGACACATGGCTAATGTGGTGTAAAGTAGCGAGCTGTTCCTGTACGGTAGCTGACTTGGCAGGCAGCATGAAGCGGCCTGGGTGACATGTATTATGCTAGGCAGCAGACTGCAAGCCGGCTGAGGTGATGTAACAAGCTCGGTGGCAAGTGACCAGTTGGTGCCATGTAATTGGTCGAGCGGCAGATAGCGAGCTGGCTAGGGACACGAAGGCAAGCAGGTTGGATCAGCAAGGTGTGTTCCCTTGGACCACCGACCA
The DNA here is from genome assembly GCF_036320965.1 of Panulirus ornatus. NCBI lineage: Eukaryota > Metazoa > Arthropoda > Malacostraca > Decapoda > Palinuridae > Panulirus > Panulirus ornatus. Next base: position 27,778,974 of record NC_092241.1, read on the forward strand.
GAGGATCCACGGTGGATAGTTCCCAGCAGACCGTGGACGCAGCCCCGCACCTGCTGCTTGTCGAAAACGCGCTAATTAAAGACTGATGAATAATCACTTCTGTATTCCCCAGACAATAACAGAACCCAGGTGGCAAAGATTCCTACCACATGACAACCAAGCCTCAACCACTCTCCAGGCCTTACGACTGACGTACTGCTACTATGCGACAGCATTACTCCCAGAGCATGGCCACCATTCGACTCTCAAGCGGCACTTGCTGCCACTTTACTGTACATTTACCATTAGGGACAAACTCCCTCAAGAAGGCTGTAGTACAAGTACTACATGAATACAGGACAACACCAACTCTACTTCCAGTTAGGACCACCACAAAGCCACCAGATTAACTATTGTACAACTATTAGGACACCGTGTGATTACATAGCGATTACTATATGACCTTCAAAACTGCATTATAACCAACAAAACCACTACTACATTATTACCTACAATTATTCTGTGACTACCATACAACTATCCAGCTACCGGTCCACGATTAGATGGATACTTTATGTATCGATCGTACAATTCTGTTACCATCTACTAAATACCATCACAGTCCTACCACAACACAAAGAGCAATACAAGACTGCCAGACTCCCACTATTTTTCTCACTACCATGTGCCCATCATACGCCTGCCACATTCCTATCCGATGGTACTTGAGAAGATGCCTGTATTCCTCCAAGACCAGTAATACAAAGAACAATGGATAGGAGAGCCCTGGAGGACAGTAACCCAGTCGGTTATCGAAGACATATCAGTGAATCATTCACAACTACAGTTCCTACACCGAGATAAAACAGTAGGGTTATATCTGAGGCGTCACTTCCACCTAAGGTGAGTAACACTCGATTTTCATATGGGTTTCAAGTATCATATGAAAATGACAATTTGAAATGTATCTTCACTGTACCTCTGTGCTTACATACTACTCTTGCATGCAACACGAGGATATTCACACAGCCTTCCTCTGCCTCTTAGCAGAAGCTTGTGTGCGAATGTGCGTGTAGTGGAGCATGTAATGATAGCTGTGTGGAACTATCTCGTGATACCGATTGCTTTCCACCTGGCCAGCGGCACGCGAGGGGCCTGCCGCCTCCTGTACTGCCCTTGTGTTCCCAGGGGCCGCTGCAAGCGGAGGATACCATCACTCCATTGTAGGTTTCCTACCACCCGGGTACATCCGTCATTTACATGCAACCTGCAGGAGTCGAAGGTGGCGCAGTCATCAGGGAGAGTCTATTGTTAGCTTAAAATTTTTGCTTCATCGACCCATCATTCTGTTGTAATAGCCATATGAAATTAGCTGTGAGGGTGTTTGAGCGGGATGTGTATCTTTGCTCCCTGACGGTGAGGGGAGGGTGAGGAGATGCTCAAGGAGGCTCAGGGACCCTCTCGTTCTTTTCTGTAGCCATATCCCTTCCTAGGAGCAGGCCACAACCGCCACTCGACCCCCATCTCCCTCAATCATAACAAACCAATTGACGCCACGCCATCATTAGCACCTTTTCTGCCTTCAACTTTGCCTCGATGTTAACGTCAACTTTTGTATTACGTATAACGTTGTTGGTAAGTAACAAACTGTAGAATTATGCACAGTATCTTTAAAAATGCCCTACTGCCAACGCATGGGTAATTCAAGCCCTAGGAATGCGTTTGGCAACACTGGCTCATTATTATTCTGTGGCGAGATCTTCAGAGGTGGTCGTGAGAGTGGGGAAAAAAATTCACGTATTTATTCGACAAAACCGAGAGTCACGATGAAGGATACTGGAGCAAAATGACGGGAGAGTGAGGATAAATTTGGGTCTATGTACTTCTCAGGGCGCCTGTCTAAGTAAGAATGCACATCTCAAGGATAACTCGTCGTACATCTCAATAATGATAGAGAAGTAGATATGCATCTTGAAGAACACATGTTAATATTCCGAAGTGATCACGAATAAGGATGGATGCGAAGAGTACGTATCTTCCGGCATTTTTCATATATATCATATCCTTCCGGTGTGCATATAGTTATGAGCATGAGCAAATACGTCTTGGGGACTTGGTGCATATATTCAGTCAATAAGGCATTAAGACAGACACATTTCTCAAGAATTCCATATGCAACGAATGGAAGAATCTGCATGGAACACAAGTACAAAACGTTTGTCAAAAATAGTTAATTCCAGTTGCAAAAAGCTAAATATTTCTATATATATCATCCTATACATAAAGTCATGCTATGTATACCCCAGTGGTGGATGAAGAAAGATACAATGACACTGATGGAGAGGGGACAGTCAATAAGAATACACAAATGCGATAGTATTAGGGTAAGAAAAAGGGATGTGAAATCCATTGTGAAATAGGTCCTTTTATGAAAAATCATGAGAACTGTGAAGAGTAATAAAGATTGCATTTCGATAGAAATGTATTTAGTAATGGAAACTTCACTGCAAAAGCTAAGATTGTAACGAGTTAACGATGTAATTATGACTGAACTGGATGAATTGATAAAAGGTGCTGTTCAAAGTATGCTAAATCATTCTAGAAATCATGATCTTAGATACCCTGGGTAAGAACTTCTTGGAACAAATATTGAGAGTCAAAGTTTCTCTGTCAATAAGTTTCGCAGAAAAAGTGCGATAACAGCTGTCTTGGCCAGAATGAGTGAGAACAAGCCTCGTATGGTGTGGACTGTGTCAGGAAGAGCACCAGTGTTCCGCAGGAGGAGGAGTGGTGGTGGTCAGGTGCTGGAGAAGTGACGGTGAATGGCAGGAGTGATAGTGAGGAGCTGGAGAAGATATGTTCAGAAATGTTGGAACAAAGCTTCTCTGGATGCGTGCAGCCAACCCACGTATGATGAAGGTTATCATCTAACTAGTTACTGGCCGAGTAGAGGTGACCCTTCATTAATACTAACCTAAAGATAAGAGGACTTGGTGGTGACTCCGTGGCTCTCGAAAATGTTTCTTCAGTTCCTCGTCAACAAAACACAAATGTTCCTTGGTTTAGTAACCAGTAGGTGGGTAGTTGGGATGTTATAGGGCAGATAGCGGGCTAAATACTGTGGTTGGGTGAGTGGCAGACGAAGTGCTATGGCCGGGTTAGGTGGTGTGACACACATCTTTATGAGGGATGTGTAATGCTCTCGGCAGGACTTTTCAATAACTTTCCGTGACTACATACCATCATCGTTGCTTCAAAGGTTCTAATGGATACAGGATCTACCAATTGATCCAGGCCAATGAGGAACAAATCACACCTAGTCGCCGAGATCAAAATTCGGTAGCGGTCTTAAATAATAACTGTATTATCTTTACTTGCTGTGGTTTGGTCTACAGAATATTGAAAATTCAATAGTTTTGGTTAGTTCTCAAGTCTTTTGTATGAATAGCCTCAAGATGTACCAAAATTTACTCATTCATATTTATTTCATTTGCTATTAGTTGAGATCTTTTTTCTTGCATATATGTATTCACAAGGGCTTCTTTTGTTCGTCTTTAGCCCATGTTGCAACAAACTAGACATCGGTGCTTTATAGGAGTGGAAAATAAGAAAATACCTTCACCGAGATATCCTGACCAACGTCTCAGAACAGGCAGGCAGCTGGAGAAGCACCAGTGGTGAGGGTAAGCTCAGCGAGTCAACAACAGGGTGTGTGTGCAGGTCCTTGTTTCTTCTGCATACTGACAAACTGCTGGAAAGTGGAGTCATAACACGCGAGGAGGCGGTGGCCCGGACACAGGCCGTCACCTGCCGGCCGCACCACCACCTCACCTGCCGCCCACCTGATCACATCACCTCACCTGCCGCCCACCTGATCTCACCACCTTGCCTGCCGTCGGCGCTGACATATTGTCTCACCTGCCACTCACCAAGCCACACCCCTTTACCTGCTCGGTCACACCACCTCACCTGCTACCACCTCACTTTTCCTCCTCCTCTCAGCATTCAAATTCACCTTCTTGCCCACCCGCTTGGCCACATTACCTTACCTTCCCACTTACCCAGCCAAACCGCCTCACTTGCCAATCACCCGGCCACACAATCTGATCTGACGCCCACCTGGTCACGTCACCTTTCAACTTACCCAGCCAAACCACCTCATCTTCTAGCCACATCACCCCACCTTCCCAGCAACCCAGCCATACCGCCTCACTTGCCGACGACCTGGCTACACCATCATCACCTGCCTCCCGCCTGGCTACATCACCTTACTGACAAAGCCACAACACTTCATCTACCACTCCCTCAGCCATACCCCCTAATCTGCTACCAATTCAGCCACACCACCTCATCTACCACCCACTCCGTCATACCACCCCATATACCACTCAACCAGCCACAGTAACTCACCTGCCACCCGACCGGCCACACCATCTCACCTACCACCTAGCCTCCTCCTTGCCAAACCACTTTATTCTCCGCCCACATGGCCATACCATCTCACCTGCTATCCGCCAGGTCACATCACCTAACTTGCAGCTCACCTAGCCACAACATCTTATCTGGTCACCCGCTTGGCCATAATACCTCACCTGCCACTCGCCCAGTCACGCCACCTCACCTGCCATTCTATACCTCAACTCTTAACTCGACCACACCACCTCGCCTGCCACCCGCCTGACCACACCACTTCACCTACGGCCATACCATCCTACTTACCCGTCCTCCTCTCAGTTACACCACCTCATCTGTCGCCCACTTGGCCAAAACTCCTCATCTGTTATCCAGCCGCTCACCCAGCCACACCACCGTATCTGCCACCCATCTGGCCACACCATCTCACATGCTATCCTCGCGGTCATATAATCTAACCTGTCGCCCACGCGGCCACACCACTCCACTTGCCGCCAGCCCGGCCACACTATCACACGTGCCCTCCACCCAGCCACACCATCTCACATGCTGTCCACCCAGCCACACCATCGTCTCAGTTACGCGCCTACCTGGCCAGGCAGTTTTGCATCATGGGGCAAGGGACTTCATCTGAATATACAACTATCATATAACATGGAATCACAGTGCTCAGAACTCCTTCGTCTGGGAAAATAACAAGACTCCCCATGATAAAGAAAGACACACTCCATCACCAGGAATAAGGAAACAGCGTCTATCGTCGAAAGAAAAACGAAACAGACTCAACCCTTCAAGAAAAAGGACGCAAGTCTTGATCATATAATTAAAAAACGACGATTCTTTTTTACTTTTTTTCTTAAAACCAATAAGATATCCTGGCAACTGTCAGGCCGGCAAGAGGGAAGATGTTGACTCAGAAAACTGAAACTGCTGGTGTACGTGCTCGGGTAAATGGGTATGCGTGAAACCCGGCTGGTTGGTGTGTGCACTGGAGAAAGACCCACGTGTGTTCATCGTATTGTTGGTGATGTACGTGCTTTAAAACCCTTGATGTGTTCTTCTTACTTTTAGTGGTGAACAGATTCTTTTAAGATGTTCTTACATTCTGTCTTCTTACAACTCGCGGTGCAGGTAAACTGAAGAGAGTTTCTTTTCTCATATTATACAGAGGAATCAAAGCTTCTATGATACTCGTGGCAAATCTGTTCTCATATCCTACCGAGTATCTTTAAAGTTTCGGGGATCATTTTGTAAGCATAAAATGCCTTCGACTAATAAGTGTAGGAACAATCAGAGAAGACAGGAAATTTTTTTCCAGTGATTCTGAAGCTGGTATTAAGAGGAAGGAAGACCTTTATGGGGTAAATCATCTGTCCCGAAACCACTGCTGCAGCAAGGCACCCATACTTCTGCTTCCATTATTCTTTTGCTTGTCGTAAAACTATGAAACAGGTAAATTATACGAGAAGCAGATATATGAAGCGAACTGAACATTGGCTGTTAAGATTGCTACACGCTTCTTCAGAGCTTTAGCAATATACAATACTCACTTTTCATCGACGTATGAAGTACTACATAAAGCAGAGATGTTCTAAGGGCTGGGGGGTTGTCTCGTCTCTAGACACTTATGGTATTCAAAGGTAATTTTCATGACATAGATTTGTGTCTATACATTGTATTTGCTTCCTAGACCACAAGAACATCATAATTCATTACCAAGGAAAGAAAGACTTTAGCGCTGCCTTTGGGAGGATCTTTAGGATTGCTAAGTGCTGGTGATGTACTCCTTTCCACAAAGTCCGACTCAAGATTCAACAGGTTTTCTTTGCACAACCAATAGGTCTCCTGCATAGCGAAGGTACATGTGATCCCATCAATTTTTGCAGAACGGATTCACCCACACGGGGGTCATTTAACTACTTTCACTCGTGCTAATCACTGATACATCCTTATTTATCAAGGCCGACAAAACAGTTATTTCTATCACGTCTCTAATGACGTGAAACAGCGAATGAATCAGTGAAAGAACAGTGAAGCATATTCGAAACAAACATCACACGCTCGTCATTTGCACTGGTCTCCGAGCGGAGGGGGTTTCCGTCGACGGGAGATTGGAATTAGAGATATAGGTCGAGCCCAGCAGGCGAGGTGACGCGGGTCAAGCTTTACAGTGTGTCCAACACAATCTGAACTTGTTCCTGTGAGTGAGTTTTTGTGAAGCGGAGCTCCCCAGATCAGCAATGTCGTCTCTGCCTCGATAAGGATCACGAGAAAAATCTCTTATGCTAGGAGGACAAAGGGGTGTAAATGGAGAACAATTGAGGACAAAAACAGGGCGGCATGCGAGGGTTTTCAAGTGTTGGGACGCGAGATAATCTAGTTCTGCGGGTGCTGACGACAGCTCCTGCCGGGGCGCAGTGGAGGAAGGCCTTGTCGGACCAGAGGTTATCGGTCAGTCATCATTATTAACTTCGCTGCTCCGCACCCCACTGGATACCCCCTTGTTTACCTTCGGGATCCGGCGAGTTTGAATAATTTATATGTTTCTCCGCCTGACATATAATCGCAAGGCTACGTTGATATACAGGCGAAATCTCTCGGGGTTTCTTCCCGACATTATGGGAGTTGTCAGCATCTGTTCACCGGAGGAATTTGCTATTGCCTTTCTTTTGTCATGAGGAAAATATCTATCTCATCTTTATTCCTAACACAGATTTCTTGGCTTTCAAATCTTCCTTATTACCCTCTGCTTTTAGAGTGCATCTTCACAATTGTCTCGGAACTTATTTGCCCACTCTCCTCTGTAGCCATTCACCCACCTTCTACAACACCACCATACATATATACTTACCACCAAAGCACCTCTTCTCAGCAACCAGTACTACGTCAACTGCGACCCACCCACACTACAGCGGCTCTTACCCACCCACCAAACTGCATTCCCCGTCGAAAAGAAGCCGATAAGAAATCTGTCGGTATGAGTAACCACTGCGTTAGGATGAAGACTTTACTGATGACAGAACATAAATCTTGTCAGCTACTGAAGGTGTGTGTGTGTGTGTGTGTGTGTGTGTGTGTGTGTGTGTGTGTGTGTGTGCGCGCGCCTGTAAGGGGACCACCTAACCCACAAGTCAACTTAAAACCTTAACTGAAGATGGAATCTAGTTCATTCATTTCTCCTTGCATTGCCTTACTATGTTCTCTGTTTTCATTATCCATTTTCTTCTACGTTCTACAGATAAAGAAATAAGTTTATCTATTTCCATCTTGAGAATCGAGCTTAGTTTGGTCGTTGTATACCAAATGTCAGCGAGTGACCACCATCTGTGAAGCAACGACACAGTTCACAAACACGTCTCGGCCACCTACTGGTGCCACTGGTGCCCTATTTTAGGAGGCTGTCATCTCTATATATGATGGAGGTACAAGCTTAGTCACCAGCCAACACTTCAACCAGATGTTGTTTTTAGACTCTAAAAGTGATCGCTATTTACTGGACGTGTCTTCTTTGTCAAGACGCACCAGAGTCTTTCCTGTTAATGATATAGACACATGGAATACCTTATCTGTGTCTCTATCCTTTTCGGCGGCGTTCCTGATTGGGTTGCTATCTAGTCCTATTGTTTCGGCGTGTGAACCATGGGCCACAGCGTCAAATGGTTCTCTCCTCATAGAGAAAAATATCAATGACCTGCTCATGTACGAGTTCATGCTTGTAAAACACAAACATGTTCATCTTCTCATGTCACATGGGCTAGTAGTAGTGAAAGGCCTACTTGTACAGATTCCCGCATTTGTTGTTTTGGTGCTCACTTTAGGAAAATTAGCGCAAATTTTCTTATATCGTCTTACACATGGAAATTAAAGCATCTGTGCTTCTCATGGCACGTCTCTTTCCTTGTATCTTGCAATTCCTCTTTACGTCGAAGGATAGGATGGTCTAAACGCACGGGAAGTATTCAACCAGCCAGTGAAAGTCACACAGTAGAAGGATGTATTTTCATCGATAATTTCGAAACTTTACAGAGACAGGATGATATGTAGATAAGTCACTGCTACAGCAGGGAGGTTCTGGCTTCCCAGATTATCCAACACAGTCACTACTCATATCTCCATAAATCTTATCACAAACATCTGGTAGGACATGGAAGATATACGAGGTAAGGGATATGAAGAATTTGTGCCGAACATGGTCGCTAGACTACTAAATATTTGCTCAAGATCCGAAAAAAAGAAAAAATCTTACCACAACATACATGTTGATCTGTTCTTGAGAAGAATAATGGAAAGGTTGCTCAGCTCAAGCGTTATCGCTTTACTATACATACTGTGCTCAAGCAATATTTTCAGGTCATGCACACGTCCTTTTTCCATACACTTGCATCTCCCTCTTCAGTTATAATAACGACATTGTTCAATGCCAAGGGAAGGCTCCAACAATCCGTTGTAGGGAGATCTAGAATTACTTACTGCTAAAGATGTACTTCTGTAGCTTCTAGCCCCATAATTAGAAGCTAACCATATCTGAAAGGAAAAGTATCAATGGTCCAGAAACACTTCAACTACGAGGGAAGGTTGTTTCGGTGAAAGGTAAATCAGGGACTGCGACTTGAAGCAAGTCTGGGCCCAGCAGGCGAGATGACGTGGGTCTGGCTATATAGTATCCAACACAAGCTAAACTTGTTCTTGGAAGTTGATTTCTTTTTTTTCTCTTATGAGGCGAAGATCCAGATCAGGACTGTGGTATGTGGCCTGTGAAAGTCACAGTAATGGGCTTAATGCTAAGAGGGCAAAGAGATGTGAATAGATTGCTTTGAGGAAGAGAGCCGGGGCGCTGTATAAGGGTTTCCGGTTCAGAGCATGAAGAGAGCGAACAAGTTTTGTGGCTGCCGATGACAGCGCCGGAGTGTTTACCTTCAGCATTCAAAAGTATGAAATAGGCGCATTGATCCCCGTCTGTGAACGTATCAGGAACCCAAGTAGAAAAGGTTTCGGTTCTATTCATTTCATCTGGTATGAGATTATACTATCAGAACATCACTGATGATGAGGGCGGTCTAGGTAAGATAATTGAACATCTCAAAAGTGAAGATGAAATTTGTAAATAATACTCATTCGACATCCCTTACATTGAAATGAGGATGTTGGTGTTGTGTTTGTTGCTTCACTTATATCCCCCACCGAACTTCTCAAGTGGATGAGATTCTATTCTAAGGTTACAGGAAGGATTACTTTCAATTACTATGGAGTGGATCTTGAGCATCAGAAGATCTTACATGATGATATACTGAAGAGGTATCTTTGAGAAGATATCGAGGAGAAGACCTCTGACGATCAAAAGCGTAAATGCGGTAAGGTCACCATAGCGGGAAAAGATCCTACCAATGTGGTGGAGTGGTGAGAACCTAGGTCTCAAATACTTGGAAGGACAGGAAGGTAGAAGAAATTCTAGCTGAGTAGCAACGGGAGGAGACATGATCTCTGCTAATGCATTTCTAGGAAGAGGTAGCATTGGGACACATACCCTATTAGTTGTGAACATATGAACCAGAGAACACACACTCCGTTCCTGCAGATAAAATGACATACACTGTAAGGCACGAGGTTGACAAGTCGGACGATCTCAAGAGTCATTAGCAACTCAAAGTCATATGTTATGGTAACCAGACCTGACCATGTTTGCAGGTAATACCCTCGTACAAAATGCAATCATCCTTCTAGACGCAAGGCTTTTGAAAAATCTAAAGGGTCCGCTATTTTTTTAATAGATGAATTTATCCTTTAACGATTACCAGCAGATCACTATTTGTACGGTAGATCACGTTAAGACAGGCTTCCTTGGTCTTGAAAAAGGTCTCTGAATCCAATGGATTCAGCACTATTCTGTTGGTACCTGCTCTTGACCAAGCTGAAGAGGAAGCCAAGAATGGATGGGTTGTACATTCCGATGTGGGAGGAACTCATGGCAGGTCTGAGCGATAAAATGACTGACCTAACTTCTGGTTGCACCGCCTTGGTCCATGCCTTTTTATCCAGTTACCTAATCTACCCTGAGTTTTTATGTTATATATATATACTGACCGGTAACCGGTTACCTTAATCTCCTTCTAAATTGTATCCTTTTTTTTTTATCAAATTTCATCTAATTCAACATTTGTAGTTCATTGGTTGCCTTGCACCCTAAGTTAAGTGGTACACGAACGGAAGAAAATACAGTTTTCTAATATCTAATCACATTTACGTTAATTTTACTTATGTTGTTTAGTGAGCGACCCAAATCAACCTAAATTAACCCAGTTTAATCTGACCAGTTTCAATCTGGCTGAGCGCAATGGAACTGGAACCGAATCTAGCCATGCACAGTATCATAAAGCCACTGACGGAAATATCATTTTTTTTTCTGAGAGACGCAAGAAAAGTGAAATGCGACGAGAAATCCCAACATCGCGAACGAATGCTGACAGCTTCCTTGTACAACTATCGGTCATCATCATGTTCATCACTGAAGAAGGTACCACCAAATGTATCTCCGCTACACCTTCGATAAATCCTAAATTCAGTTCGTGCTCGACAAACGCATCTTCACTTCACCCTTGACAAACATGTCTTCAACTTCATCCTCGCAAACGCACTGTCACCTCCTCCTCCTCACCTCCGCTATGCGTATAAGGGTCATGTCAAAGACCATCTTCAATAAACCCTCATTTTCACCACGGCCTCGGCGCCACTGGCCTTCAACCCCACCAAGTAAGTAAGAGTCAGATCAAAAACTTGGGTTATTGATGCTGATCACTAGAAAGAATAAACATGAAATGAGAAACATGAAGACACATAAGAATAAACTGGGGGGGAAAAAAATACCGTATAATCTCCCTCGTGTGGCGGGATAACAAATATTTCTCCATCTCATTCCCTCCCACAGAAAAAGGTTTCGGTTGGCAGAGCGGGTGTAGCTGCACGGTAAAATGAGAGGATTCTGATATGGACGTTACTTGCATGCTTAATGAGCTTTGAGAAAGTGACGAAGACACCATCCTCACTAGCTTCCCTGAAACTCATCTCTCTCTCTCTCTCTCTCTCTCTCTCTCTCTCTCTCTCTCTCTCTCTCTCTCTCTCTCTCTATCTATCTATCTATCTATCTATCTATCTATCTCTCTCTATCAGTTCCCTGCGATTATCTTCACTCCATGCCTCGATTTCACTTAAATTTTCACGTTGCCTTTATCAATTTTGAGTTACGTTCCCATCAAAGCGATAAGAAGCCTGGAACCTAATTGACACTGGAGTACCTCACAGAGAAATCGGGAGGGGAGCCGGTCAGGCCCCTGAGGTGGTGACCTGTCGTAAAAACTTTTATTCTGTTGTAAACTCAATTTAATGTCTGTAGGTGTTGGCCAGAGGAGTAAATCTTAAACCCTGGATGGGTCATGTCTAGGAGGTACTGAGCATACTGTGTGTCGCTCTTCGATCCTATGTCGAAAACGACCGTAAGTACCCGTAAAGACAAGTGTGGCAGAAGGTAAAAACAAACCTGTGTGATGGCTCCCCCTATAGTGTCGTCGGTGGCACGGGCCAATCATCCTGCAGGTGTTCGCTCATAGCCATAGAGCAAATGGGAGCGAACTATACAGCAAAGCTGCTGTCACTGCGTAGATCAATGCATCCTCGTTATGTATGTTGCGTTGGGTCACGGTGCCTCCTGTGCTATTCACGTCTATTACTGAAAGGCCTTGAGGCAGTAGCTTGTGTTGGGTAATGATTATAGCGGCCTGACGAAGTGTGGTCTTAATGGTACTTCTGTTACCGCCTGTTGCAGTTTTGTTATGAGGGTTTTTGATGGTTCTATTAACACTTCTCGTGTTGGTTTTATTGTGACGTGTTGATGGGTCAGCTAACTCTGCTTATGAAGGGTGTTGATGTGTCTGCTAACTCTATTTATGAAGGGCGGTGATATGTCTGCTAACTCTACTTATGAAGGGTGTTGACGTGTCTGCTAATTCTACTTACGAAGGGTGTTGATGTGTCTGCTAACTCTACTTATGAAGGGTGTTGAAGTGCCTGCTAACTCTACTTATGAAGGGTGTTGATGTGTCTGCTAACTCTACTTACGAAGGGTGCTGATGCGTCTGCTAATTCTACTTATGAAGGGTGTTGATGGGTCAGTTAACTCTACTTATGAAGGATGTTGATGTGTCAGCTAACTCTACTTATGAAGGTCTTACTGTGAGTATAGTTACTGGCGCTGCTGATACTACTAATGACAGTCTTACCGTGAAGTTTGTCTTACTCGTGCTGTTGTAACTTAATGATCCTGCCAATACTCTCTCTCTCTCTCTCTCTCCTTCTCACTTATCGTTGTAAATGTGATTCTGTTGGTACTGCTAGCGGTGATAATGAGACGGATATTGTCAGTGGCTTTACAGAACCCGTTTCGGTGAGTATCATCACGAATATGGATCATACAACCTGACACCTTCTTGTGCTCGGTAGGGTATATGTAACTCTGACATTCTTGAGAATTAGTTGGCCACACTGAGTAGAGACATTAAGTTTAGATTTTTAACATTCGTTGTCTTACAAAGATTTAACTGATTACACATGACTGTCCTTTGGCTTTTTCAATCTTTGGCCATAATGAAACATGAATCACTTAGAAAAATTAAGATCATCAACATCACTGGCGATATACGAATATCAGAGGAAGAACAGAAGAACTCGAGGTGGTGATGGAGACGATACTTGAAATTCTTCAAGAGAATAAGTGATGGCGTTTGTGTGTGTGTGTGTGTGTGTGTGTGTGTGTGTGTGTGTGTGTGTGTGTGTGTGTGTGTGTGTGTGATTAACATTTATGTGTTACGAGAAGTGAATCTTACGTATGCATCATCGTTTCTTAACCTTATACATCAACCATGGTGTCTCTACCGTGATAATCTTCACGATTCTATATTGACTGGACAATGGAGATGATCAGTTGATTGTTATGAAGGTAAAGGGAATCACCAGATGGCATGACAAGAGACGCTGGAAGAATGAATGAGTTTGAAATATGTGAAGAAATTCTCCCAGGGCAGTAAATGAATAGAACAAGCTAAGTAATGGAAAGAACCTGCATGATATGGAGAACAGTGCCTAGGAGTTAAGAGTACTCCATTCTCGTATTGCACAAGAGCGTAACCACAAACACGTCATCACTTCAAACGTGTAGCATTAAAACGAATCCTAGCGGTACACTCCACTGTGAATATCATACAGATCTCGTTTAGCCTTTCGTATAACATGTGGCAGAACTGCATCCAAACAGCCTCACTGGGATCTAGGTTTGATCACTGGACATTCAGGACAATTAGCTAACAGCCAACCCAGGTTTTTCCATCCGTCTGTCGCAAATCGGTCGATAAATGGGTAATGTCCCGTCGGATCTTGATCCTCGGTTCCGCGAGACTGGTGGTGCCGCAACGCTAACCATCACTACACAAGAGACTTCTTAAAGGTAGGGAGAGAGTGGCTGTGCACTGACCTAGCATCCGCGACTGGCAGCGCTAGACAGCCTGCGCTGCGCATGGATGAGGAGAGGGAGTTGGTGGCGAAGGTGTTGATCATGATGACTACATATGTGACGATGGTAAGACTGATATGGTTTTGGGGAATGGGATTGATATTCGAGGAAATGGGGGTGATATGGGAAAACGAGTAAGAGGGAGAATGGCGATGAAGTTAGATGCTGAAGTGATTATAATAGTTTTTTACAGGGGATGCCTTAGCAACGCACCGTCAGGAACAGACGAACAAAGGTGTCATTTGCGCATATCCACTCTTTAGCTCTCATGTATAATGTATCGAAACTAGTGACTACCATTTATAGCCAAGCCTTGCAGATTATTAGAATCCTGTCCGTATGTAGAAATTGTGATAAACTGTGCAAAGCTGACTAGTCGGATGTAAGCTACTATAATTATTGCTCTTATATCAAGTAGAAAAACAGCACTGTAGATGAACTTTTTCCTTTTTAAGATATCTGTATGGTATCTATTAATCTATTCTCTGATATATGCCGTTCACGCGATACCCTGAATACGTAAAGGATACAGACGAAAATTGACCTTAAGGGACACTGACAAAACACTTTCAATAGGTAGTGATAATGACACTTTGCCGATGGGCTGTGTGCCACGACGCAATGTGCCATCATCAGTCATTAACCACATCTTTTGCGCAGGACCTCGCTACCATCGACATACCTACCTCCCTCACTAACAACGAAAATAACAACAACAGAAATGCCATCATCACCGCCACAAACAAGACATTGTCACCATCAAAACAATCGCCTACAAAACCGCCATCTTCAGCGATATGAACATCAGCATCATCGCTACCACCATCACCACCACTGATAAGACTACAGCCATCATCAACATCTCTACCACTTGAACGACTACAGCCATCATCAATATCTCTACCACTTGAACGACTACAGCCATCATCAACATCTCTACCACTTGAACGAATACAGCCATCATCATCATCATCATCCCCAGCACTAGAACGAATGAAACCATCATCATCATCTCTACCAACAGGATGACTACACCCATCATCATCTCCACCATTAGAACGACTACAACCATCATCATCATCTCTACGTCTCGAGCAACTACAGCCAAGATCATCATCACCACAGTCATGATCAACATCAACTCACCTACCACCACTCCTACTATCACCCTCCTCCACTACAGTAGCCAACCCAATCACTAGCATCATATATACAACAGTTACCCGACGGATATGTTTCAAAGCAACTCCTTGAAACACACATGGTTAGTTCTCCTTGTAGAGAGCACTAACTGACTGAATACCAGTGCCACGTCTTGTAGCTATCCGTGACCACCACACCAGGAGACTTGGCCGTGGCAGTGTACCTTAAAGACTCGCCAAGTTGTGTGGTCATCTTTCATGTTGATTATCATTATAAACGACTACTCCAATTACTTACTTGGTGCTGAACGAGAAAGTGAAATCGCTTTCCCAGTAATGCCACCAGGAGGAGTGTTTCTCCTTGCAAGAAGACGTAGACAGCTAGTCTTGTGTTCTAAGGTAGACGTAACACCTCCACTCTAACGGGCCATATAGATTTCACCTCACGTGTTACTGCGTTGCATTAAGCACTTGCAGCGCGTTACGACATCAACTGGTATGCTGAGATTATAATTTGCATTCAAATTCACCCTCAATTTATGTATCACTGAAAAATGACAGGTCATCCAATATCGCCAGGAAGTCACCGTGGAGAAGGGCATTAATCATTTCTCAGTGTCACATAAACCCTTGTTGATGATAAGACTCTACGGGGAAAACAGGAAACATAAATGGTAAAATGATGTCAGAAATGATTCATTAGGATAATGATATAAACAGTTGGTCTACGTAGCGCGAAACGAAGCATGTTGTAGTCCTTATAGAAGACAAAGGGTAGCCGGGATATTTCAATTCTTCCAGGGAGATGAATTGATCAGTCTACCATCTCTGATATTATTGGGGTGGTTTGATCTAGTGTCTGGTGAATTGAGAAATTCTTTTTCTTAAAGTGGTCTAAAGCAGTTTGGATTAGGATCGTCGCAACTCGCGAATTGACTGGAATTCATGGGTGATGTTCATCCACTGGAAATTCTGATTCAAAACTAAATATCAAGGCTTTAAAGTAATCTCTCTCTCCTCTCTCTCTCTCTCTCTCTCTCTCTCTCTCTCTCTCTCTCTCTCTCTCTCTCTCTCTCTCTCTCACACACACACACACACCATCTAGTAGGGTAGTGGAAGAGGACAGCCACCGACCAGGGAGGTATGTTGCTAGTACTACCCTCCTGGGTATTGTGGCCATTATTGACGGCTTTGCAGTGAGCCAGCACTTTGTTGGCTGATAAGTATCACTCCATCAGCCCAGGTAGCTGTCTTTTCTTTCTACCTCATCCATGCGTTGGCTGTGGGCATTCAGCCCATGAACATGTTCTCTCCATATCACACATAAGACGCGCACAACACATACCTCACACGACTCTTTTCTTCGTAACTCTGCATTTTTCTGTGATAGGCGCTAAGCGCTAACTCTGCACTCTGACAAAATTTCGTGGTAAGTACACGTAAGTAGGTAAGCAAGTAAGTAATCTCTGTTGTAGGTGGTAGGCAGCCACTAACCAGGGAGGTACTACCGCCAGGGTATCAGGAGGTGAGCCAGCACTTCAGTGGCTGTTATGATCCATTCCTTGAAACAGATTACGGTCTTTTCATTCTGCCTCACCGACAGAGAAGCTGATGGCTTTCAGTTCACAAAACAAGCCAGTCTCTAGACCTCACATATAAGACTTGATTACACAGAAAATTTACACGACTCCTTCTTACTTTAGATTTTCAAGCGATGGATGTCTCCCACTAGCCTAACCTTTTGTCAAAAACCTCATTATAAGTACTCGTAAAGTAATCTCTCTCTCTCTCTCTCTCTCTCTCTCTCTCTCTCTCTCTCTCTCTCTCTCTCTCTCTCTCTCTCTCAACTTCATATACATACCCTCTCCATTCCTCACTCAACATACCGTTTATCATGTGGGTCGTATGAACTAAGAGCATTACCAAGGACAAGATCATTCTATATATGCATTCATAACGAAGTGAATCACATTGGATTATATCAACACCTGTAAACATGGCAAACTCAAGAACAGCGAACACCACCCCGTGTATCTAGGACGAAAGGTACAAGCATTGTTCATCACCATCTGTGCATACGACAAGTTAACATATAACGTAATACCTACAAGGAAAAATAACATACCACACAAATTGTGTTTGTAGGACACACAGAAACAAACAGTAAATTTCGCTTTGCACAGATCGAACAAATAAAAACAGTATACGCCACCATATAGGCAATTTCACCACGATCTATACGCCAGATACGAACGTAAAATCATCGAAAAAAAAATATGTGTAATCTCCATATAAAATTTCCCAACTTCATCTTGTCAATTTTTCAAACCAGCCCTACTAACACCCACCTCAGATCACTATAAGGAAGCTGATTTCAAGATCGTCGTACACCTTGAGACGTAAAAACAAAGTAAAGAACCAACACATCCATCCAGTAGGGGTCGTATGCACCCGGACACAGACACTCCTTGGTTAAGCCTGCTGCATCTGCGTTGCTTTGTACCAAGGCCAACCGAAGTTCGTATCCACACAATGCCAAGCTAAATGCTCTACTAGTGTTCAACAATTTCACCTAGACTAGTAACCTAACTCTTAGAAAACTACATATATTCTTCAGTTAAGTTAGCTTCCTGTGCAAATATTCTACATCACCCGAAGGCAGCTAACATGAGCGAGAAACACCATTTCTGATGACGAATAACATTGAATCATCAGGTAACACAGCTCCTGCACTCAACCACCGCAACTGTCAAGGGTAACGAGCAAAGTTCCTGCATGTAACATGATTTACAGAAATGTGATGCAAGTCTTAAAAAAGAGATCGTAAAGGAGTTTATACAGACAGATCCAAACTGTTCACAGGAATGAAGAAAGTACAGTCGGAGAGCAACACTAACATATCCACATGATATAATTTGTACCTATAGATGGCATAATTACACAGTCAAATAATGTAACATTTACGTGCAAGTAACACTTGGCGAAAAGCAAAACTCCAAGCAAGTAACACAACTTTGCCAAAAGAAAAATAATGAGATTGCAAACAAGTAACATAACTGCTCTTGGCAGGTGATATAAAATTACTGGCAGGTGATATCTAGCCACAGATAAGAGTCATTCTACAGTCATAACTAAAGTATCCTTCAATAGAGGGGGAAAAAGTGAGTAAGGTCACTGTGGCCTTTTGGTTAGAATCATCCTTCCAATGAGTATCATGGACAGACAGGCTTTAGGAGTTGTTTCCAGGTCATTAACATTTTCATGTATTTCTCATGACAAAAAAAAAAATTATCTGGTCCAGACTCATCGGATGACAACAAGCGCCAAGTAGCCAGCAAGTTTCCCCCCAACACAACTGCTCACTGGAAAATGTCACAGGATTTATCACAGTCGTCGAGGAAAACGGCTGTAGGAGCCTCCCTCATCCTTGTGCATTTTGGGTACACCTGTAGACCAACACGGCAAATAAAGTTAGAGCCTGATACCTTACAGGGATGAGGCGCTGTTGAATGTATAATTTCTGAGATTTGTGCCATAAAACTCTCTTGATGTGTTTGTTAATCGTTATATATACCTATATGGTTCCTGTCGAAAGAAGGAGAATTTGAAGGTGTTTAGGGTTAAAGATGTAATGTTCCAATGCATTCCGTTCATGTCTGGTCTTACATCAACGTTCACAGTGAGGGGAAAAAGAAGAAGTAAAGGGGAGATCATGAGGCTATCTAGTGGAGAAGACTAGTTGGGTCGCTCGCTAACACAAGATTTCAAAATTTGCTCATGGAGATGTTTACCTTTGTACTCAGGTGAAGCTTGAAAACTGGTTGTCATTACGCTGAACTTGCTGGCTGGCAGCATTCATGGTGAGAGGGAATGAAAAGGTGAAAAGGCAAAAGTGGGTGTTTAATGACAGGCAGTGCGTTGGTAAATGGGATAGAGCTGGTTAGTGTGGGAGAGAGGAGGTGGTGTGGTAAAGGGGGTTTGCTTGTTAGATGAACTAAGTGGAATGGGGAGGAATGGTGTGGCGTGGTGAAAAAATGGATGTGTAATGGTGAAGCAGAGGAAATGGATGGTGGGATGAATGGTTTGCAAATGGTGAGTGATGGAATGGGATGATAAGAGGAACGAAATGGAAATAGGAGAGAGTGGGAGTGGGTTGGCAGGGGAGAAGGATACTGCAGTGTGTGAAAGGAAGCGGGTTGGTGAGGAGGCAGCAGAACGGTGAGAAAGTGATGATCTTCCTGAGGGGAAATGAAATATTTAGAGAGGAGGTGCGGGATGTCGGGGTGGATGGACTGGAGTGGTGAGAGGGAGAGGAAACGTTCCTGTAGAGTGAGGCGGTGGGGCAGGGTGAAGGGTGAGGCGGCATATGAGAGGAAGGTAAATGGTAAGAGGGTGGAGAGCGTCGGTGAAAGGGAGGGAGTTGAAGGGTTGAGAGAATGATGCCCCTCGGTGGAGGTCTAAACTTCCACGAACAATACGAGGCATCATGCCTCAACGGAAACATCATCTGCAGATAAAAAAAAGTAATACATAGTAAGAGAGGAGGACGTTTATCATGGACTGACTCCTAAATGTACCGACTTTTGGATAAGAATGATTCAGTTATCCGCGCAGCTCTCTTATTTAGATCTTGCTGGCTTGTAACTCACTTATCTGTTAGGTTCCTATATACACAGGGCTTCAGCCTCCTTGAGAATTGTCTTTCGTGGACCAGACAGACAATTACGGTAAGCTTGTTCTTCATGGTACCTATAACTTATCCATTACTACCTTGATCAAAGTACTGAATTACATTGATTATTGGCCCCATCTTACTTATCATTATTTATCAACACCAGCCCACTAAAAGTTCGCTAGTTTAATCTCTTCTAATTACAAAAAATGTTTTCTATTCATGATTTACCTTAAGATATCATGAGACACATATCCTAAAAAAAACACACATTCTTCCCATCCTCACTTAACCGAAATTCTTTACTCAATCCAAGCCAACCAAGCCAGTTGACATTGCTTGTGACTGGCATTAAACAGAAGAATTCTCATTCATCCAGCGGTGATACCCTGTCATCACCTCACACCAAATTTCAACCAAAGAGATAAGGAACCATTCTTTTCCAGACTTCTCACAACATTTTGTTGCCCCTCTTCTCTGGCAGAGCTCTTCCACTCAGATATAATATAGGCAGCCGGGGGTTTTGCTGCTCAAATACACACTATTAATATTTCACTCCGGGCGGGAGTAGAGGTCAAATGTTTCGCTTTTCTATCGATGGGCATCGCATAATTCCAAGATGATTTATCCTCCGGTTCGCGTCTCATAACCCGCGCTAAACACCGGGTTTTCCCCGCTGCAAAAGAACTCCATAATCAATTACCTGGACATACACACGCTAGAAAAACTAGTTTTCATTAAGCTCATGATGAATAGCCATTTAATTCCCAGCGTCAACCGTCGTCGTCCCGCGCTGGTGCCTCCGGGCTACTCACTGCGCAGGTTCTGCTCCTCTCTCTCTCTCTCTCTCTCTCTCTCTCTCTCTCTCTCTCTCTCTCTCTCTCTCTCTCTACGTCTTTGTTATTGGGGGCCACACTGGGGTGTTTCTCGGTCCTCCCATGGTTATGAAGGCCATCTCTACAGTCCCGTTTTCTTTGAGTTTAGCGGGTGCTATTTCTTATCAAAAAACCAATAGAGTTTTAAGAGATTAGTAGCAATATATGATATATTCTTAACAATTAAGATGTGGGGTAAGTTTGAATATTACTGATAGTTATAAAAGGAAAAATTACACATTGTCGTGAAAGCTAGGTCACTGTAGCTGAATCGAATTCACTATAACTGAGTAAAATATTATGCTGTAGTGAAGACACGAGCTGATGATGCTGGAACGTTGGTGAGGCAATCAGTAAAATTACAATGGAAAGATGCAGACTTTTTAGTGGTCGCGTCTTGAATATGAGGGATATGCCAGACGGAAAGACTTCTTTGACTGATAGGTCTTCATAAGCATCGCTGAGTGCTATGACGACCAGGATCTGCAGACACTGATGGCTATACACTGGTAACCCATAATTGATACCTATGATTACTTTGGGTCTGTACTACAGAACAGTGAAAGTTAAAAAAAAAGAAACGGGATATTCATCTGTAGGAATAAAGTTGAGAAAATTGTATTTTCACGAAAAAATAAATCATACTGATAACGGGGGCTGGAATATTCAGATGGTATAAACTGCAGGTCAACCTAACCTTGCAAGTATCGATCAACAAGAATGCTAAATACATTAAGAGTCATAGAGAAAACATGAAACTAGTAGACCCAGAAGAGGACAAGGTTTCAGAATGAACCCTTTATCACAACTTGCCATGATGCTAAATACATTCACCACAAGGCCGCCTACCTTCTCTTAATACTACCGAGTCATTTCATTTATACTATGACATAGATCAGATACACGAACCTATTAACTGTCGCTTTTGCTTTTCATCGATAGGCTGGAAAACAGGTTACGACTACCCCATGGGAATGCTCATAGGTGATCGGGTGTGGATTTTCTTCCCAATCTTAATACCAGCTGGTGGAACAATGAACTACTACTCTTATAAAGAAATACAAATATCAAAGATTGGCGCAACAGGATGTAACCTACAAACGGATTAAGGTATGTCAAAACTAACTGAATTCATACTTTATCCTCTCTGCCATGACTGATTGTAATCCTATCCTTGTCTAAGTTAGGATTCTACTTCAGGTCACCTTTATCTGCTGGACTTACCATTCACCAGTAGTGCCAGCTTCACATCCTTTAACTAACCTTTGATCTGACTGGACACAATTTGGCACACGAATCTACTCACTGGGATCAAGGTATTTTGGAAGCCAGATGTATCCATTCCCAACTAGTTCTCACGCCTCCAGGTGATAAAAGAAAAAGAATAACAGACTTCTTCCCACGAACTAATAATATCATGGAACTTTTCAAAAAAAAAAAAAAAACGTTCAGCTCAATTTAGAAACAGAAATGATTCACCCAACATTTTCTTTGTGATTTACCCATGACGTCTGTATTGCTTGAACAGAGGAGTGGTGAAAGGTACATTCCTCCCTAGACGTGTTTGTTAATAGAGCGGTTGACTGAGGAAAAGTTATCAGCCCGTGGAGAGAATGCTTTGAAGAAGTGATTGTGAGTGACGTATGGGTGGTAAGATTGGGTGATGCTGTAGTATGATTTGAGATCAGCAGGGTGCAAAAAAAAGATGCAGGGTAGAGGAAGGCGTTTCAAGAAACGAGATGAAAAGACTTGGAATGTATCGACGGATTGGAAAACTGAGGACACTGTAGATCGAGTGAGGAGTGAGATGGTGAAGAGTGGTTGGTGAAGCTGCTGCTATTGATGGACTTATAAAGTGTTCATGGCAGCAGAGGTTGTGTGCCAAATGAGTGGACGAAGACGAAAGACGATAATCATTTTGCAGTACAAAGACAGCAGGGGTCTTTGGGAGCTTTGAACCTGTTAGATGTGCATAGAAGTTTCGGTGCTTTAGAGGCGCACTATTAAAGAGGATATATATATAGCTCATGGGAGAGTAGATAATGATGTGATTAAATAGTTCGAAATTAATTTTGGGGTACGTCAATGCTGTGTAATATCACCATAGGTGCTTGATATTTCTCAGTGTCACATAAACGGGGCAGTGCTTGAAACAAGAGTGAGGAGGGGGTTATTGCGGGGTACAGCTGAATCATGGAGAGATATAAAGCAAATTATCACAGTTGTTATACACAGATGACTCTCTTCTGGGGGCTGAGTCATAAAGAAATTGGGTGGAAAAGTTGGTTGCTTGATCACTATGTGTTAAGGGGATATGTGTTCAGGGAGTGTTGATAACAGATGGATCAAAGAAAAAGTTTCTTACTTTGAAAAGCATGGATATTGTCAGCGTCACATACTTTTGAAGGTAATTTTTTTTTATCATTCTATGTATTTGTACGAAATCAGCAACGATGGAATAGGAAAGCTTACGTGCTCATATGCAATGGAGAGGAACTGGAAGTGCAGTGAGAACTCTAAAGTTGGAATTAAGAATATAAATAGAGCATGATGATGTGAAGATCTCGTTAGCAAGACGTATGGGGGAAAAGTCTTTTAAAATTAGACGATCAAGTAAGACATATTGCAAATGATACATATAAGTGAAGGAGATATGTGGTGGTGGTCGGATAATTGAAGGTGTAGGGAGAAAAGGAAAAACCACGAAAAAGGAGGATTGATGTATCTGACAAGTGTGTCTGTGGCTGCCGATATTTCACATGATATCAAGGGTCGTGTTTTGTGTATGAATTCTTAGGTCAGAATGAAGACGTCATTCTCACCTAACGAATCAACTTAAGTCCGCAGAGTGAACGTTTAGAGACCAAGTTATATTACCTTACAAGCTCTTGTTCTCTTAAATTCAACTGACACAAATGACATTGTGTCTCAGAGAAATGAAAAGCTGTAAGCATTTGAAAATTATATAGGGATGGATTGACAGATAGAACTCACTGAGTAACTCATTTTCCCATCAAAAGTACTGACGCATGAACAATGGTTTTCTTGAAGGTCAATATTTGGTGTGGACAAAAGTCTGTGATCATTACACGCACACGCAAGAGGTTACTGAAACCCTGCATATCATTCCTCCTACCAGCCTCCTATCATTCCTCCTACCATTTACCACGACCAACGTTGCCCTAAACCACCTACCATCATTAGCTCTCACTTCATCACTAAGCAAAGCCTGTCGTGATAAGCATCAGCACGTCGTTATATATATAACTTAATTCCCTCTCCACTAACTGCTCCCATTACCCTCAGTTTCTGAATCCTCTACCATCACCAATGGTGTCTATATCATCTGCTCTTATATTTCCACCACCCTTACCACCTCGCCACTACTATCACCCTAGCCACATCTCCCCCACCGACTGCCTCTGCTCCAACAAAGTAAAAGTAGTTTACTAAGTGATGCCTATGACTTTTAGACTGGAGGGTTTGCTAGATCTTTCTTGTGGAGATATTCCATATATATCCACAGTCGATAGATTTCTGATCTGGAAGTAAAACTTTCCTGCTAGCATATGTCTCGACTCAGACTGTCTATCGTCAGTGTCAGTGGTTGGTAAAGCGTTACTGGAATTGACGGTAAGCAGATCGAGGTTTAACAGAAGAGATTATTAACAATTGACATTACGAAACGACGAGATATCTGCATTCCTCGACATTTTCCTGTTCCTATCTCGGTACTGGACAAAGGAAGAAGTTTTGAAAATCCCTCGAAAATCCTCGACAGTCAACTTGAAGATATAAACAAGTCCTCTTCAATCATGTTGTGACTTAGCTGCAAGGACAATATTCGGACCACGAAACATACGGCCTTTGAAACAAAAGAGACATGCCAGAAATTGTTTCATATTACGTTTATCAACCTGGTTTTAGAGGAAAGAAAAAACAGTCACATCTGTTAAGATAAAAGTTTCCTTAAACAGGGTGGCAATAAAGATGAAACAAGAGGTGGTTCATATTTGCTACAGTACCGATCCAGCGCACTTTGTTTTACTTTTTCTGAAGTGTTCGTGATGAAGAACTTGGCTGATCATGGGAGGACCTGGAAGGTCATTAGTAATTTCCACATCTTTCTCACAAGCAAAAACGAATTGCATTCCAAAGATGGTCAACCTAGAAGTCTGCTGGAGCAGACATATCATCACCACAGTTTTATGTTATGTTCCTCAGTCAGTCGACAGCTGAAACTAGGGACGATGAATGTTTATATTTTGAGAGATAACTGAGGAACTAACTCCAGGATCAAGAAGGGACAATAGAAGAGAATCCTAAAAACGGTGGGAAAAGATGTGGTACCAGTATAATCTATGATCCTTACCTTCGACATGTAGGATCTCCGAGCAACGATCAAGGTGGTGTAGCTGGACATAGAAATTAACCAGTACATTTCATCGTCACGTCATTATTTCTAGGTTTACATCATGTCTAGTTTACTTGACATATGAAACTGTCAAATGGACCGTAAATATCATGATTATTTATGCTCATAGATCAGTTCATTAGGTACAAAGTGACGCATCTACAGAGGTAACGACTTCCTATGATGAAAAAAAAGGAAGACGGCAAATGACAAAGTCAAAAACTTGAAAGAGAAGCGTAAAAGTTTTACACAAGCAATACCATAGCCATTCTTTTATGTTGATGGGTCCAGTCACGAACAAAGGCCTCATGAAGGCTGGGCCTTAAATGAAATAGAGAATTATGAAAGGGGAAAAGGAAAGATAAGGGAAGGTATGTACGAATACTGACTCCTGCCTCAATAACAGTAGAGGCAACAGCAGGGAAGGAACAGCACTAACAACTTAACCAACAGAAAAGTAGGAAAATCAAGAGCAAAACTTCCAATGAAGCAACAGCAACTTCTAACAGGGAACATATTTCACCAAGAACTTGCCACGTAGTTAAGTAAATGCAGATATCAAAAGTAGTAGAAGACTTGCAAGGATGCTATCACATTCGAATGCTTCGGAATTCTCATACTGGAATCGAAGTCAGCAAAGTGAGGTAGTGGTTAATCCAGGGTGACTGGGGGTTCTTTAGGAGTCTTTTCAAGTGAAAGAATACTCCACCATCCAGGGCGTGTTTTGCGTAAGACGAACAGTCTTTCTCAACTGTTAAATGTACCTTCCAAAGCCTCCTGAGGTCCTATGTCTTGTTTGTAGAATATGATGCTTAACATCATTAGCCATTATACGTTTAAGACGATACCTGTTCTGGTGACTCGGGCTCCACTGAAACTGAAAACCTGTAAATACCATGGCTACATCCGTAGAAGAAACCCTTTTCTGCGGCAACGTGCTCCGCTACATTCACGAATACGTGAGTAAAACAAGAACGACGACCACCATAGTCCGACTGACTTAGCACTGCAGTGTTTCCCTTCAGCTGAACAGACGTAGACTCTGGTCTGAGTTACCATATGAATTGATGTGATGACTTTCTGAAGAAAATGTAATCACATCCATGAAAAGAGTCCCTGTCTTATATCAGCTAAATATTACCTACACTATGGAGAGAAGCGTTTGTCATTATAGTTCCCAAATCATCTTCCAATATTCTCATTTTCTTATGGATTTACGAACCCCCCTCCGATATGAGCTGTGTGGGTGTAGAGTGGTGGATATTATGGTATATACCCTAAACGCTGATTCAAGGCAGACACTGCTATCACAAGGTGCTTTTGCACTACGTCATTCAGCTGACTACCGTCATAACCGGAAACACTGCTTACGACACCTCACGAAAGTTTGCTAGCGAAAACGCTTTCCCATCTCATGGATTCAACTCAAATATTACACTTAAAAAACTAGTTTTTCTTTCTTTCCTTTTCTCTCTTTTTTTTTTCTAAATCACATCTTACTTACCTGTCTCACTGAAGATGTAGCATTTTAAAACCCTTACTTAGGCTGTCACAGATGATATGTGTTGACGGCGAGATGAGCAGTGTGATGAATGGTGAGGCGAGTGGTGTAGGCAGGGGCAGAGTTGAGTTATGTCCTGTAATTGCAACCCTCATGCATCACCCTCCTCTGGCCTGCCCTCACTCACACGTACCTACTACATAGTACCATGTACGTGTACAACACCCGGGACACATATGCCGGAATGCCTTAGCCCTCCGAGCCTCATGGTCAACGCATCTTATTATTTGGTAACAGTCTCTCTCTCTCTCTCTCTCTCTCTCTCTCTCTCTCTCTCTCTCTCTCTCTCTCTAGGTTGTTCTTTCTGTTGTTTCCTCCATCTTCCTCTTAGTTTTCTCTCTCTTTGTCTTCTTTTCCTCGTACTAATTCCCCGTTTTTCCTCCTCTCTCTCTCTCTCTCTCTCTCTCCTCTCTCTCTCTCTCTCTCTCTCTCTCTCTCTCTCTCTCTCTTTCATGTAGTGTTAAGGCCAGAGCACCTCGCTTGGACCTTGGGGTCTGTGTGGTCTGTGTATCTATGTAACTCTCTCTCTCTCTCTCTCTCTCTCTCTCTCTCTCTCTCTCTCTCTCTCTCTCTCTCTCTCTCTCTCTCCCTGTGGGACTGAGAGGGGAGGACCAGCAAAACTATCAAAATTATCATCACCTACCTCTAGACGAAAATATACTTCTATTTAGAACTAGCGAAAGGGAAATACTTTAACTTTGCCCTCTACTTGGCTTACAGATATTCAGATCTGATGCGAAGCAAGATGTCTAACATCAAGCGACAGGTGAACAAAAAAAAAATATATCGTTAGGGTTGGACGTTTTACAGGTTATGATCAGTTTCATACGACTTGTTCAAACAACATAATCTTGCTGAAACGTTGTGATGTAAAAACCTAACAAGACGTATCTTGATATACCGGCGGAGATAACTTCGGCCGTAATATTTCTGACACCTCACTGTTTGAAGAATAACAGTGAGTATATATATATATATATATATATATATATATATATATATATATATATATATATATATATATATATATATATGTATGTATAAAATATATATGTATAAAATATATATGTATATATATATATATATATATATATATATATATATATATATATATATATATATATATATATATTTTCTTTCTTTTCTTTCAAACTATTCGCCATTTCCCGCATTAGCGAGGTAGCGTTAAGAACAGAGGACTGAGCCTTTGAGGGACTACCCTCACCTGTATATATATATATATATATATATATATATATATATATATATATATAAATGTGTGTGTGTGTGTGTGTGTGTGTATGTGTGAATGGATGGACCATTCTTCGTCTGTTTCCAGGAGCTACATCGCTGATGTGGGGAACGGCGATCAAGTATAAAAGAAATTAGCGCGTCTCATATAAGCACAAATATATAAAAAGTATTTTATAAATAGAAATACAGAATGTCTTATGCGGACAAATATATAAAACGTCTTATCATAACATCTAAAGAAAATAATCTTCATAAACTACACTGAACATATTCAATATCTTTCAACGTAATTATGTAATATTCATCTACAGTTTACCACACGTATTTATCATGAATATCATGCTTCAGGCTGAGAGCGGGGAAACAGCGTCGCTATCACTGCCAGTTAGCTCATTGTTCTGTGCGACCCTCTTATGACTGTCATCCTTAGGTAAGAGTGAGTATAGCATACTCTGTTATCAAGTAGAGCAAGCGCTCTTACAACTGCTATCCTTAGCTGAGAGTGAGTATAGCATTCTCTGCTATCGAGCAGAGTAAGTGGTCCAGGCGTTCTTACTTTAAGCGCAGCGCGTCGTTTGCTCGACGTTAAACTTTGAGTGTGAGTGATACTTCACGAAATGTCAAAGAGTAAAGAACTTTGAAAGTTTCACTCTCAGAATACCTGTTGGTAATTACAATATACATAATCCTAACTATAAAAGGCGTGTGATAAAATGCTCACGATTAAGAAATACATCTTGCGAAGTGGCGGGCACATGTTCTGTTGAACATAGTGCAGAGGCATTTGCCGTCAGTAATTAAGAGAAATCAATTATATCTTATCTACTCTAGTTACGAACTCCTGAGTAATCATCACTAGTTAATGAACTTGACTGCAAGAAGCGGGTATTGTTTTGTCGACTACATTCCTAAGTTCAAATGCTTCAGAAAACGGTAATCAATATTTCTGTTTGTCCAATCACCGAACTCTGTTATCTGTTTCGTAATCAGAGAAGCATCAGGTGTCACTTGATAAGAGCTGTCATTCAACTGACAACGGACATTAATTATGTTATACGTAAACCTCAGTAAGTGTATTCACAAAAAAAAAAAAAAAAGAAAGAATGTTGAAGCATTGGGATCAAGGAAAAGTTGATGCAATCTTGTTTGTTTTCGCTCATGTATTCGAGCTCATGCGGAATAAATTGGTGTCGTATTGCAGACAAGTTACTAAAAGGAATACTGAGAGGCTGGTAGATTAGCGAGGAGAGGAAAAGAAACAGAAAAAGAAGATAATGAAAAAGCGTATGATGAATCAAAGGAGGGAAATAAAGCGGATCACTGTAAAGACAAGTTGGAAGATGACAATGGGGAGGAAGGAGATGAAACTAATGGTATGAGGGAGAGGGATATTCTTGCAAGTGATATACTATGTACCTTCTGACTGCCTTCACTCCTCTGATTCGGTCAATGAAAACGGTCCCTCCTTGAATTTGTTACCAAGGCCGACTATCATTTTTCTTCACCATTAGATAACGCTTCGTCATCTGCAATTCAAACCATTACAGCCAGTCACCTCCATTTGTATCATCAAAGGATCTTCATATATGAATTTAGATGTACTTGGAAAAAAAAATGATGAAAAACTCATTTGCCAACACGTGCAGAAACCATTTCTTTTTTTTTATTTTTGTTTCCTTTTCCCGCTCGTAGCTTTCACCTGGCTGGTCAGAACTTCTTCCAGCATCTCGAATCAAGTTTCCACACCACTGAAGAAATAACTTGGTAACAAAGCGAGGTAAATGTATTTCACTAACTTACTTAATCTCCTTTCGAGCAAAAATTCTACCATGATAATCTATATATATTTTTTTTTCTATTCGCCTCGCCACCAACTCAGGATTGCTTCTATTCATCTTCTAATTCAATGGCTTGTGATGCTCCCGAGTTCTTACCGAGATGCATACACACACACACACGGGTTTGCACCAACTTACGGTGAGGTGTGTCAAGTGCTCATGAATGATAGCACTAAGGTCATAACATGGGATAAAGCTACTGATGAACAAGCTACGGTGTTCAAAAGTATTCATCGTTGCCCTCCCACAAGGTGAACAGGACTTTCTCCACATCCTGCAGGAGCAGTCGAGCAGCTGGGGAGAGGGAGAGAGACACAGAGAGAGGGAGAGAGAGAGAGAGAGAGAGAGAGAGAGAGAGAGAGAGAGAGAGAGAGAGAGAGAGAGAGAGAGAGAGAGAGAGAGAGAGAATCACAAAAATATTTTCTGTTTGAGTGTTTGAACCCATAACCACCAAAGGGTCCTTCTTAGTCCACAAACAGTACACGGAACAACTTTATTAACAGCTAGACAGTAGCTATTGTAATAGCAACTAGACCCAGAACACAGCAATGGACGGACAGACGGATGAACACGCTCAACCTAACACGATATTCTTACCCTTCTCAGTAGGAGGAATAGATACGATTGCACAATTTTTTTTTCTCAAGACCCGTTAATAGTGAAGTTGATTATTTGCATTTCCGTTTTCAATATCCTTCCCTGGGATTCAAGTGAAGATGGAGGAAGTTACCAGAAGGTTGTTAAACCCGAGGTCACGAGGAAAGACTCAATCCTTTATACACTTTGGGCCTAATCCCTCACCCGATACCATTTAGAATCCTTCATTCTATACTGTCCACACAACCCTAACGGTCAGACATGCGTGTGCTCTCTCTCTCTCTCTCTCTCTCTCTCTCTCTCTCTCTCTCTCTCTCTCTCTCTCTCTCTATCTCTCTCTCACACACACACACACACACACACACACACACACACACACACAAACACACAGGACGCCAGTTTGAGAAACATCCCCAATATGGTCTCAGGTCACCAGCGATGGGTCCACCGCTCTTTTCTTCTTTTTTTTCAAGCTTATGGTAATGACTTGTCTGGTGGACTGGATCCTTATCTGTACAGGTATGCGGATGATGTCAAGGTCATGGGAAAAATTAGGACAACGTTTGCATCAGCTGAGAGGACGACCAGAACAAGGTCAAAAGTTGGTGTGATATATGGGTGATGAAATTCAACCTAAGTAAGCAATGAGCTAAGTGCACAGTCAAAGATGGCCATAATGTTACTAGTTCCAGCAGAAACAGTAACCTGTATGTGAAGGCGACCTAGGGGTCGACACTGTTCATAATCTGATACATCAGAAATATCATAAACTGTCTGTTGGTATACATGAGAATCGCATTTAACTACATGAAAAAGGATTTGGTTAGCAGCCTGTTTACAGCATTCATTACACCAACACTGTGTTATGTCTCTCAAGTCTAGTCACTTCACTTTAAGAAGTACATACACCTATTCACCAGGATCCACAGAAGAGCTTCTAAGATTACAACTATTATGAAAGAGGTCTGGTACAATGCGAGGATGAGGGCTCACCATGGAAGAGAGAGGGAAGACCTGATTACAGTAAGGAAACGTTTACAGCGATCATTTCTTCATGAGATGCAGTATCACAGTCACCAGCGGCCACTACAAAAAAGCTGAGAAAGAGATTTGCTATAAGGAACATAAAGAAAAAAGCGGATGAGTAAAAGAAATTGGATAAGGAAACTGTTTATGACGGTAGGATACAAGTGTTTTGATAGCTACGTGATGGTATAGAAATGGGCCCCCACGAGTGTAGAACACTTTCCCCGTACAATCCAACAATGTAACAACTAACTAATAACATACCCCTTTCTTACGCATCTTACCCTCGTATCCCCACTCACATATTCGCATTTGCGTATCACTACACACACCCAAACACACATCAAACTCGCACCTCCTCATTCACCTTCTGCTAATTATGACACTAACACAAACCTATTCTCATTAATGTACCCAAACTGAAACATCTAACATACACACACGACACACACACACACACACACACACACACACACACACACACACACACCACACAAAATCAAGAGACCTTAGACCAAAGCCATTCTTAAGCATTACCCCATATACAAATCGTTGCTCACACCCCTCACCAGTCATTTTCCATTTAATACCCACCCAGTGGCTTTTATCGTTGAAACTGCTGATATTCCCATCCAGGTTGCAGTCAGTATCTCTTCTCAGCACCATCGGAACCGTCCACACGGGATATCTTAGATTATCAAACTTGTTCTGCATGACGAGTGAGATGATCAACGGAATGGGGGTCTCTGCATTATACGGGTATGATGCATAGGTGGTGCTGCAGTCCAGCTGTAGCAGTTGAGGGGTGGCATAATAGTTATCTATTCACTTCGATTATTCGGTCGGTGTCTTGTCAAAGGAAGCAGAGAGGTATCTTCTCACACAGGTGACTTGTGGTTCTTTAGGAGCCCTAATGATCAAAAGACCAAAAGACTCCACAAACGTTCTATGGTAAAGCGTTAAGAGAATGAGAGAAAGGGATGGATCGGTACAGTCGGACCGCTCCACCACGCAAGGCATTCACTCTCCCCGTGTGTCATTTGTAAACTACATAGTCCAGTAGATACGTTAATCATATTGTGGTACGTGCTTTTTGCCCCATTCTGATCCCACTGTAACCCCCTTCCACAACCACAACCCATTAGCAGTTCTCAATTCTTAGTTTATCATGCGAAATATCCATCTTCGTCGTTCCATGAAATAAGTTTTGATTGCTCTAGTTATTAACGTTTTCCAGCATTCCTTGTGTAAGTGTGTGAGTGAGAATTTGACATATATGTGCCTCTGATGGAGGCACATATATGTCAAATCTATGTATCTCGTGTTTGTCACCCACCGTCGCTAGTATCCTGCTACTCTGAGTAGAACCCTCTTAAAGAAGCGCTAAACCAGTAGTTTATCCATCTGGCACCAAAAGATAATAAATCATGAAATTAAGCACGATATATAATGTGCTTATGAAAGGAAGAATCAGAGGAGTCCTCCTGGGCATAGTCAAAAGTTCGAATGATAAAGGCAAAGATAGAAAAAAAAAATAGAAAGGCAGAGCGCGAAGCCTGGAGAGGACGTGGTGAGAAGGAGCAGCGTCTGCGGTGTGGTGCAATTATGGTGATTAATGACTGAATGTGACATACAGTAAATTAATCTGTACTGAATTCACTTTGATTGCTCAGGCTCTGTCCAGTACAATCTCACGTCCTCTGGTCAGATGTGAGCGGGACCTGATACTTGATACTGAGCCAGAGCAAATTAGTTGGCTCGTCGCACACGGTTAAAAGACCAAAAATTAGATTCAAGTGTAAATGTACAGTTCAATAACAAGATGGATGTGAAAGGTCTTCATCACTGATCGTGAAGCACGTAACACAATTACGAACTTTTCGGTATCAAGACATGAGATAAAAAAAATGGACTCGGCCATCGCAACTGCGTCACAGGCTATGAAGTAGTCTGGAACCTTGTGGCAGGTCGGCCACAAATGTTAGAAAGTTTGCAGACCCGCCTGTCACAGCCACCACTCGGGCCTGCCACACACACACACACACACACACACATACACAGTTGTTGTCGCCTGACCACCCGAGTCCTGGTAACACTTGGAGTCTTCGTTGCCATAATTTAAGACCCTCACTGCAACTGAATTCACCTTCTTAGATTCTTATAGAGTCAACACATGCAGGAAGTACTGGGCGGTAGCACCACCCACCAGGACGGCTCCTCCTCTCCTCCACTAAATAAAAGTCACACCGAAGTCGTCCAACCCTTGAATTATCCCCACGGTGGCGCACCAGCCGACCACCCAAATTCTACCGAGAAAAACGTGGTCGCCTTTCGCCGTCCAGCGAGAGCCGCACCAACGGCAGGTCCTCAGGCATTGGGGTCGTCTACGGCCCTCATTATTCTAAGGCAGTTATGAGGGCTTGTGAGGAGGCCATGCGAGGGTTGCTCTCTACCAGGCAACCAGTATCCCCAGTCTCAATATATGGCCACCCTTTCACAGCATATGCTTGCTTCTCATTCCTGCTTTTGAGTTCATTTTTTAACATGCTAATGATGGAGTTCGCACTTCTTTTTTTTTTCTCATCTCTCACGAGTATACATACAATTAATTATTCACCTTCTTATATATTCTGCCGACCAAATTGCAATTACTGAAGCCTCAAGGTCGGCCATGTGGTTCAACAAACTAACACATTACGAAACCTTGGCAAGATAATGACTTCGATTGGCATCTCAGCTTTTATTTTTTCTGCTTCCACAATATTCATTCTTGTCGAGTGTGTTATGTGTTCTTGAAGATAATCATAACAAAATGCTTGCACGTCAGGGTATGCAGGGGCGATCGCTAGCAAGCCAGGGATATGTGGGGAGAGTTGGCTGGTATGGGAAAGGGTGGTCGGGTATGCTCGGGAGTTTTGGCTGGCGAGAAGGATGTGATGGGAAAGACTACTGAGCCAGATATGTAGCCGAGGAATTTTGCCGGCAAAGGATGTGAAATGAGAATGGATTATAGGTCAGAGATGTGAAGAGAAAACTGGCAGAACAAAAGGCTTAACGTAAGGATGACAGGGTTTACAGGTTGGAGGTTAGGATGGGAGGGAGAGGCGGCATG
Organism: Panulirus ornatus; assembly: GCF_036320965.1. Classification (NCBI taxonomy): domain Eukaryota; kingdom Metazoa; phylum Arthropoda; class Malacostraca; order Decapoda; family Palinuridae; genus Panulirus; species Panulirus ornatus. The sequence goes on from NC_092241.1 coordinate 27,813,413, forward strand.
TCGGGGACCTGGGACACGTTCGGTTGGCTTGAAAGTGTGATGGAAGGGGGCGGTAGGCCAGGGTTTGGAGGAGAGGTTTGATTACACTAAGGATGTGAAGGGGCGGTAGAGCGGCGGTGAGTGGTTATAGATGAGAAGGAAAGGGTTGTCAGACCAGTGGTTGTAGATGAGGCAGAAGCAGGCAGGAGCATGTCTGAATTGTGATGTCAGGCCAGAGAGTGCGAGTGCTGTTGACCTCAGGCTGGAACTGTTGTTGGCGGGACGAATATAAGAAGGTATGTGATTACAGGCCCCGAGGATGAAAGGAGGCTGACTGAGGTGCTTAGAGATACGTGGTGGCGGGCAGCAAATGGCAGGAGAGGAGTAAGTGTGTGTGTGGACGTATGTGGGGTAGATCTAGGTGGGGTGTAGCACGGAGGAGGAATTTTGTACCTCATAGTTCGCATCTGACAGTGAAGGGAGTTTGTGAGAGGGATAGCAGTAATATGCTCTGCGATGATGTGGGTAGTGGCAGCAAGTTTTAGCGTGGCAGTAAATATGGCTAGAAATTGTGTAGGAGACGAGAGATTAGATATATACTGATGATGAAGCAAGACATTGATAACATAGCCAATCCTTGTCCTCTGAAACTGACCAAAGAAAATGTCGAGCAACGCACACAGCTTCCCAACCATCTTCATGGTGAAGGTGTTAGAGGTGCTGTGAATCCTTACAAAGAGCTTATATCAGTGCAACATAAACAAAGCGCAAAACAATGAACTTAGATAAAAAAAAAATATTCACGTTCAGAAATTCACTGAATTTCAAAGAATCTGCAAAATTTCATGTATACGAGAGACACACTCGCAAATTTTCATGCATGCAAAAGATATGCTTGTAAATTTTCATGTGTACGAGAGATATGCTTGCAAATTTACATGTGCATGAAAGATTAGTTTGCAAGAGATATGCCTGTAAATCTGCATGTGTACGATAGATAGGTGAGCGAGAGTTATGCTTGTAAATTTTCATGTGTACGAAAGATATGCTTGTATAGCATTTTAAGAGATGAATATAATAATCTATATTGGTGTGCTATCACAATCACCATTACCTATGACCGGAGTGAGAGCGAACTTAGCATCCTCACTGTAACTGGAGTATATCTTTAATGAGTGTTTTCTCAAGTGGTAGTGACAAAGAGAGTCGTGACCTCGAATACAACACCTTCTGCAGAAGACCGACTTCTCTGCCTCTACCAGACAAATTCAGCATGACAACTCTGATGGACCTCTGGGTATACCCTTTGCACACACACACACACACACACGCACACACAGATACTTATTTCTCTGTTTTCACACCAGCTCGTCTTTCTAGCCTTAGAGAGGAACAGCCAAGAACAGACGGCAAAGCCCTATAGGAATAAGAATAAAAAAAATCCTTGTTTGGTTCCTTCTTTTTCACTTTATGAAGTGATAGAAAGTGACATAAGACTGTGGTACAAATCTCTCGTTAATGATTTATTCGTCCTCTCGCCCTCTTTCGTTAACTATTGAGATTCCATGATGTGTTACAGAGGCACAAGAATGTCGTGATAGTTTAATTTGTTACATAGATATCGACAAAACAGTTCAAGGCCATAATATGTTTCGTCTTTTTCTCCTTTCCCAACTCCAGTCTCCTCCTCATCTTCATTACCCCTTCAAGCCTCTACCGACTTTTCCCCATTGCTCTGCCAACCACTGTCTCCCAGGTAATTAGGTCCTGTGAGAGTTCTCACCGCTATTTGCTCCCTCGGTACTCTACTGCCTCACAACACTGACTGCGTATATACCCCAAACTCCATATCATCTTGCATATCTTTACACTTCAGTAGTGTTTCTCTCCCTCTTCTCTTTCCATGTAGTATCTCCCAGCCACCATTTTCCCCATCCCAAAACCTTTATCACATCTCACTTTCCCCTCCTCACCAATGTCCCACCATCCTTCATCCTCTTCTTTGAGGAGAGGGGCCGTCGGCCATCTCTCTCACTATCCTGCCTCTGTTTGTGTAGATCAGTAGCTTAGATTACTGTTGCTCTCCTCCTGTAAATGACATCGTCATGGACCATCAAGTTTTCTTTTAATCTGTCATTCCCATGGACTCCTAGCCTCATCCAATCGTCTGTAGCACCTCACACAGCCCCATCCCAACTGCTGTAAGCCTCAGAAAGTCACCGAAGCGCGACACTCCAGCTGCGGCCTCAAGGTAAACAACCTCCTGATTCTCCTGCAGGTGTGAGGCCTGGGGCGTCAGGCTCTGCCTTCATGCTTGGGCGAGGCTGGGCGGCGGGGAGGAGGGGTGAAGTTCGACGAGGTGGGGTGGGAAGGGACGGGGAATGTGTGATCAGATGGCGTCTTGTCTGGACGGGTGTAGACAGAGTGAGAATTCGAACAGAAGCGCAACAGTTCGAATTGCACGTAGAATGTCAGCACAGGAAGAGTATTGTCTAATTGTAAAGAACAAGGGATAGAAGATTGTGAGGATGAAGTTCGAAACAGGCCTTTGCACAAGGTAATAATCGGGATAGTGAGCCATTAGATAAAGGAATACGAGGTGAGGGCTTGTACTCAAAGGATGAGCGGTGTACGTTGATCATATTTCTTGATCGATAACGTTAAAGCCCTTCACAGTGGTGAGGTACCAAGATTTACGAAGGAGAAGAGTTGAGCATGAGTTCTGGAGGGATGGAATAGAGGTTTACATAAGGAGGAGAATGAGTGGGGTAGCTAAGGTAAGTGATACGTCGATCTCTTCAAAACCGAAAGAAAAGATGGGGCTACGCATAGGTGGTGGAGTGGGACAGGGTGTTGTTGTACTCCTGTTTCTTGCATAATGGGATACGATATGCAGGGGTCGTGGGTGGGGGAAGGTGCCCGTCTTGTCTGCAGGTGCGTCCCTGCCACGTGGATATCAGGGAGTTTTCCTTTAAACTGCTCTCCGGTTTTGCCTCCTTACTTTTCCTTGTCTCTCTCTGTTCGGTGGATATGATCAGAGGGTGTGAGCAGGATTCGTGACTTCTCTAGTATATCCAATATCCTTCGCCAGCAGGATTCAAAGCACTACCACTTGTGGAAGCAGGATATGTTAGAAACGAAGTTACGAAGCCCATAACAGAGAAATGACTGGTAAATAATATGTAGTCAAATATCCTTTGTCTTACATACATAAGCAAAGGTGTCTTTAAACATCATTTCCCGTCAAGGCACACAATATACCAAGCAGTTAACGCTTTACCGAACTTACTTTCAAACGCTTAGGTAAATGAACAACGAATATAGTGCACTAAATGTGCACTCCTATAGTATGTACATTATCCTCCGCCAGCAAAATTCGAACAACTGGCCCTTGTTAACGACTAATCTATGGATTCCATAATGAATAACAATTTGATTCCAAGTAATCGAATACCCTTCATCTTATGTACATGAGCACACAGTAACCAGCAATTAAAATCTTACCGCAATGCCTGTTAAACATATGAGTATATGAGCAGCAAATGTGTTGCTGTAAAGTCACAAGTCCATCACAGATTTAATATCCTCCGACAGCAAGATTCGAACCGGTGCCATATGTGGAGAAGCTGGGTTAAGTTAACAGCTAGGTAATGTGGCCCATAACAGGAAAATGACCATTCGATTACAAGTACCTGAGTACCTATCGTCCTTATATATATATATATATATATATATATATATATATATATATATATATATATATATATATATATATATATATATATATATATGCAACAAGGGGTTCATCGGTTATATCCCGTCAAACTTGTATACCAAGGCGATCACATCGACTCTGTATACCACAGTGTTTCAGTTCACTCCAACCCGTGCACGTCTTTCATTTCCTCAAACGTACAGCCTGTCTCTCCACTCTTCTCGTCTTGGTTACAACCACACACATTTAGACACGCCAGCCTGAGCCTTCGAGGAGGATGAGCAGTCCCCGCTTGACTCCTTCTGTTCCTTCTTTTACAGCCCCCTGCTCCCATTCTTCCCCTGTATCCTGGCGCTACCTCGCTGAAGCGAGAAACAGCGATTAAGTATAATAGAAAAAAATATAGTAAACCATTTACCTCTGCCAAAAAACACTTAATGTCTAGATATAAGAAATACGATGTGTGGTTCTTGTTCGAAAATTTCAATAAATAGTTCTGCACCACTAAATTCTTTGAAAAAAGAAAAAGACTGACTTGTAAAATTCTTTTTCAACTGACAACGATGGATAAAAAAGCCTTCATTTTTTCCAGTACGTACAAAGTAATGTATCAATATGCATATGAATTTAAACATTATTCTTTTCACGACTTACAGTATATATATATTCTTTCATACTATTCACCATTTCCCGCGTTAGCGAGGTAGCGTTAAGAACAGAGGACTGGGCCTTTGAGGGAATATCCTCATCTGGCCCCCTTCTCTGTGCCTTCTTTGGGGAAAAAAAAAAAAAGAGGGGAGGATTTCCAGCCCCCCTCTCCCTTCCCTTTTAGTCGCCTTCTACGACACGCAGGGAATACGTGGGAAGTATTCTTTCTCCCCTATCCCCAGGGATATATATATATATATATATATATATATATATATATATATATATATATATATATATATATATATATATGTATATGTATCCTGAACCGGGTACCCATTTATCGACCAACCCAAACGGGTGGATAAACAGCTAGGTTGCCTGTGGACCGACTGCCGCAACCAGGATTGGAACCTATGGAGATATGTCATGATCATGAACGCTTATCTCTACACCACCGAGGTCCGTGGAATTTGTTCTTACTTGAGATATGCACTTACTTCAGTCCTTTATTTTACTATTTTTGCTAAGATTTACTTTTGTTTAGTTAATGGATCACTAATGGCATTATGACGAGAATATAATTGAATGATATAAGACTAAAAGTTGTGTTTTAATGTGGATGTGTCGTTCATCAACGCAGACTCTTTAAATCTACCATCGGAGCAAACTTGTCCAGGGACGTAAACATATCACACGAGAAACTCCCACCAACGTAGCATACGACGGGACAAAATCTTTCACTGATGTGAATCTACGAGACAGAAAAGCATCCCGATATGTCAGCTTAAGACACACTACGCTGTACAGTAGGTTAAAGCATACGACACTCCCACACTCCCCCAATAGTAAGAAGTCCCTTACACCACTGCTAAAATTTTCCTCAGTGTAAGCTGAATTAACTACACGAACTTTTGTTGGAAGCTTGAAAACTGACGTACTTCTTACTCAGAGCACCATGAATCTGCTCCTTCATAAGTTTCCCGCATTAAGGAACGTACAGTCTCGCAAAATCATGGTGATGGAGGGGTATATACATGCAGTGAGCTGGTATAAGCACTACAATGGCCGGGTGCCCGCACGCTGATCCAGAGACGAAGCAAACATGACAGAGTACGGCTGATGTAATGCCAACTGAGAGACTCCTGGTGGGAGACATTTATTGAAACTACCATAGGTGTTTTGAATAAAGTTTTTCGGTGTATTTTTTGGGCAAGTGAGGATTGTTTTATTACTATTATCTTGATACCGAATAATACTTTCAATTCAAGATGTAACGTCAAGCATCCCTAAAACTGGATCTCTGAACCACGTCAAATTCTGGCATCTAACATTTCTTTTTAAGTTGAAGGCTCCAGTCACCTACAAACGTCCACATCAAGGCCGGGCCTCAACTGAAGTAGAGAGAGAATTATAAAGCGAAAAAAGAAAAGACAAGGGAAAGTATTTATGAGTATCTTAAGTGCGTGAAAGACCTGTCTCTTCAAATTTGCTAGGAAAGACACATGAGAAGGTAGAGAGTTCCAGAGCTTCGACGTGTAGGGAAGGAAGCAGGTATGAAAACGGCCCACCTTTGAGTGGACGATGGCCACACAATAATTATGTGACGCAGCAGCTTGCCCAGTATCGCGTGGTCTAGCTAGTGGTGGGGACACACAAGCAGCCAGCTTTAGGAAGCAAAAACCAAAGTAATACCTGCAGATGAGGGGAAAGTGAACCAACATTACGCCGTAGGGCAAGGGAATCAAGTCTGGAAGTTAGCCTGAGCCAATTTATAAGTCGGACATATAGTAGACGGAGATGTGTACATTAGTGTATGGTACACTTGAAGCAGTGGATGGTCTATGCACACTGCATAGTGTTGCTAATGTTGTGGTCAGTGTACGTATAGTGGATGTTGTATCTGATGTAGTGGATTGTGTATGTATGGTGGATGGTGTAACTGATGAATTAGTTGTGCAAGCACAGTGGACTATTTACCTGGTGAAATGGGTGGTGCATTTCCAGTGGATGATGTACCTGACGCAGTGGATAAGTGAATGATGTCTTGGGTGATGTATGATATATTGAGTGGTGTCAGGACGTGAGGAGCGATATTGTCTACATTATATAAGGATGATATGGTTTATTATGGAGCAGAGTATGTCATGCATCTGCTGGTGTTCATCGAATATGGATAATATGTATGACGCATGACACGGTGTGCAGGAAATAGTAAATGGTATACACGATGAAGTTGAAATGAATGATGCAGTGAGTGGTATTAAGGATGTACTATGTGGAATACGTAAGGTAGTTAATAGTATTCACAATAGATGGCATACATAATATAACGAGGTGGTGAGTAGCATACTTAATACAGTAGATGGTATACATAATATAATGAGGTAGTGAGTAGCATACTTAAGACAGCAGATGGTATACATAATATAATGAGGTAGTGGGTAGCAAACATAGCATGGTAGACGGTAAGTATATATGATGCAATGAGGTAGGGAGTAGCATTCACACTGTAACATAAGAGACAGTACATAAGATATAATGTGGTAGTGAGTAGCATACATAATATAGTAGACGAGACACTTAATATATCAGAAGTTATGCATGATGCAATGAATGCTGTGACAGCAGATGGTAAGCACACTGGTGTACTGGATAAAGTGAAGAATACACATGACGAAATAACTTCGCAGTCGGCAAATTTACACTGAATGACCGGATACATCATCGTATCAAGCTTGAATGTATAACAGCTGAACTCAAGCATAAATCAATTCACCTCTGCACTATCTCTTACAGAAAGAAACATGACGCATTTTCATGTAAAAATTTTAACCTACGCTGGATATCTCTTTAAAAATGTGACAAACACAGTCGAGGCTTTCATGGCTATAGAAGAGCGTACCAAACTTAGATCAGGTTCGCTTGCGAGGAGACAACAAACATACTGTATTTTTCACCTCCACCACTTCCTTAGGATGTCATACATCTGATAGACATGACTACGGCTACTTTAACCGAGATATGTCAGCAGTTTAAGTCAGTAATAATGGATCTCCTATACTTAAACCACATACTATATACACTACTCCTGTATCGTGTGCGAAGCCCAGTCCACAGATAGACATCATTATACCATGTATGCTTCCTCATGTTCACTATTCACTACATCTAACCCATCCCGATATCATAGACTCCTTCCTCTACACAATGTACGCCACCCAGCCAGCAGACACATACCCCACCCACCACCTCATTACAAGGTAATATGATACTCTACAAAAACGTATCAGACGATTTACCGTCGGTATGTCTCGCTCCGCCAACCAGGTGTGCCCTAAAGCATTCCTCACCGCCCTGACCTCTGGTGCTTTACTCTCACTCTCACTCACCCCCTCCCCCAAGTCTGCTGCAACCACCGTCCCTCTCTACCTTCTCTTCTTGATCCTGTCTCACACGGTCTGCCTCTTCCGCATTCTTCGAAATGATATTTAGATATCGAGTGACCTTAATTCCAGTACACTTCGACCTGAGCGCTTAAAACACTGTGATACTGAGCAAAATTACCGGTTTGCCCAAACTGTCGCGAAGAAAACGGCTTTAGAATTCGTAGCAGAAAGTTCCATTTACTTAAAAACTTCCTGAAGCTTTTAGAGAGAGAGAGAGAGAGAGAGAGAGAGAGAGAGAGAGAGAGAGAGAGAGAGAGAGAGAGAGAGAGAAGAGTCTAGCACACCAATATATTTTCACTTCTGATCCCATGATGTCGGAAAACAAGTGGAAATAAAGATGCATTACCGAACAGTTTGGATATGCATGAGATCACAGAATACAAGCAGAACTGAAAAAGAATATATCAGTTTATCTTATGATCACAGATTATTTTCCATTTTCATCTTCCAGACTCTTGATTTTTCGGCTCATCTCTCCTCACGCAAATAACTGCAACCCCCTGTTTCCAGTGAACGTTATGATTCTCTCTCTCTCTCTCTCTCTCTCTCTCTCTCTCTCTCTCTCTCTCTCTCTCTCTCTCTCTCTCTCTCTCTCCAGCAGTCAGACAGAGCATGCAGGCCTAAGGAGGGGCTGACCCGAACAAACACCAGCAGTTAAACAGCCGACATTGTGAGAGTCTTTTCCCGGCACCACAAAGTGATGCCATTGCCACCCGGACACCCCCATCCCGCGCCTCATCATTGGTGTCTCTTTCAATGCTTCGTTTTTTTATCTTTTATAATTGCTATCTCTTCGTTCGTTTAGTTTCATTGATATAGCTTATTTTCTTATCAAGATCACTTATCTAATAGTGTCAGATATGTACAGGGGGTACAACAATTCTTTCATTATGACCCTGGTTATTGAGGGAGTGAGGGTAGGTTTAATATAGTGATAACCAGTTCGCATGCCGTCAATTTTCTTCTTGTTTTACATCAACCCAAAGTACTTCACCCGGTCATCTTTCTGAACTTTGACCCTTTTCCCTTTGGCCTCAAGAAAGGCTTTACTAATAATGATCTTTCAATAGTTACTAATCAGGATTCTGCTTCTGAAATCTCTTTCCTTGTTTTGCATTGGCCAACCTAGCACGTGTAGAAAAGAATATCCCACATCCCCCAAAAATGTCAATCAAAACCATTAGACAAAAAAAAAAGATCAACAAAGATTCATTTGAGTTCTTTCGCGTGTCTTTGTCTTAAATCTTATAAATGGTTAAGTTAGAGAAAGAGGTAAAGACATTAGAAAAAAAATAATAGTGGACAGCTTACGACAAAAGTGGCAGAAATGATACCTGTAGAACTGAGGGATGGACGGAATAACAAGGCAGACGAAGAAAGACGGTTGAACAACGGTAATAGCAGGAGAGCTGATAAGGCAGAAAGCTTTCCATTACAATCAAGCTAAGAGAGAGTGAGAAGAATATCCAACATGAGCATACGAGCAGCCCTTCAAACTATGAGTCATAAGACCCCTGTCATTATGGAATAACTACTAAAAAAAAACAATTGTAGTTGCTACACAATACCCCCAGATTCCAAGAGGTAGATTTTGCTATGTTCTCTATTGTAGGGTGTCTAAGACAGAGTGGAAGATACGGGTATGCCTAACATGTTTTAAGTTACTACAGCGCTGAATTGCAATACTCTGAAATACAGGAGGAAATAAGCGTTCTCCACACCGTAGAATCTATTTCAATTGCAGCCTCGCAGTTCGTAAATGTTGCACAGGTTCGAACAAAGAGAGGAAAATTGTCCTTATTAAAAAAGGAAAAAGTCGAATTAGGAGAGGAATGAAATTTCAGCATGATGGAAAAAAAAGAAGTATGAGAGTGATGAGAGAACGAAGAGTGAGTTGAAGACTGTTGAATGGAATCGGCGGCGCAAGAAAGAATGAGAGCAGAGCTTGACTGCGCCCCTTCCTCTGCTACGTCATGAAGCGAGAGACTACAGTACGTCCAAAGAGATACAACAAATTAGACAACAGGACACTACCTTATGTTTTTAAGCACACTCCTACAACGTATATTTATCCTCAATGAAAGGCAGAACTTTCATACTCTTCAGCACAGTTTACATTTATGCTTTTTAACCTTCTGAAACCCAGCCTTAACGTGAGCACCAGTGTCCATGATCGGTGCCTATGTTTAAGAACAGGAAACTGGTTCACGTATCTCTTCATACCCATGATGAACGGGGTCCGGCCAGCATCATGAGTTAAGTCTTACCAGGATTTTTGTCCACTGTGTATACCATTCGATGATCAGTGGATTTCCAGCTGTTGATAGTAATATTTCGATTCTAAGTTAGGTTCAGAATGATGATAACCGATTAAGTGCAATTACCTGTATACATATCTTCGATTTATCTGACAAAAGAAAAAAATACTCATATTACCCTTTAATAGTGAGCTCGTAGCTTACTTGATTAAATCACTTCAACGCTGTGTTATCCTTTTTGTCGACAGGAAAGTACTAGTTTGAACAATAATCGAGGTACAGTGAAATATGAAATTAAAAAGCAAGCGCTACATAAATCTAAACATTGTCAAGAAAGATAAGAAAATATAAAACCTACAAAACCACACTTTTACGGAGTCGATTTATGGAAAATAAGAAAACGGAAACTGACTATCAAAGCACAAGCAGTATGTGACGCTACTTCAAGCTGTTCTAGTGATGAGTCTGGGTGAATATGATAGGAATTTGGACGAGTCGCACCCTAGGTCCCTGTGTACGAGGATGGCCGGAGCCGTGAGGAATGGTTTACCAGATCAGACTCACACAACTAGCCAGGTTTCTCTACCCAGACGTAGTTCCTCTGACGTCATCTCCGGCTGAGTTAGTCGCCGGGAAAAAAAGGAAAAAAAAAGAGTACGTCTCTGTCTGTGAGTTCCCTAATTCCTGTAGACCCACTTATCCTTCCTCTCACAGTCCCCATCACTTACATAACGGAACTTGCAACAGTAACTAAAATCATTATCACCTGCCATGAGGAGGGATGTCTTTGAGGATGGTTAAGTGGCACCATTAGCTGACTTCTGTCAGGTTATGACATATTATTGGCCAAGACGGAAACGAAAATCAGTGAGAGCTGCCTTTCCCAAATGGACGACAACAATCATCAATCACTAAGGACGTAGCGAAGCCCACTCGTCCTGACGTCTAAGTTGTGGTGGAGGGTATGTTCATGATACTATCATTTCAATTCGCCCACTCCTGAGCCTTAAACACTACACGTCAAGATATAAACTAATGCGCTACATTTTTTGTGGCTGAGGGCAACACATGGGGAAGTTAGGTAATTAGGAATTATCTAGGAAATCTGCCGAGAGGGGAATGTCTACCGATGTATTGTTTGGGAGAGAGAGAGAGAGAGAGAGAGAGAGAGAGAGAGAGAGAGAGAGAGAGAGAGAGAGAGAGAGGCTGGTGCCAATCATCCACAAGCGTGCGTACCTAAGTGGTTGGAATGTCCCACATTACACAATCTGACGAGAATGGGTAGCCACTTCCTCGTTTTCCGTAGGCTGTGGCTCAAAAAAGGCTTGTCATTTCCTTGTATATAACGTCATCAACAATTCATTATCAATATCGGCGTGAATAATGATGAGACAATTACCGATGTGGTATCTTCTCTAAGCTTCAGAACCTGGATCACGTGGCGGGAAATCGAAGACCGTGATTGTGCCGGCCGTTGGGCATGGCTGCCGCCCGTGACGCTGGTCGCACTTACCAGGCAGGTGGAGGAAACGTGGAGGTAATTTGTTGTCATTATCCCCCTCACTCCCTACCTCCCATGCCTTTCATCACAGTCACCTTCCTGTTTCCTTCCGTTATTAAGTTTTCCCTTTACTTCTGTTGCTGAATGGATCTGAATAAGTTCTGTTGATTCCTTGGCGATAATGGGATAATCCTAGTATTTCGAACTTTACTCATTTATTCAGTGAGGATGCATAACTGCTGAGCTTCCTCATTAGGGAGAAGCTGGGATTAAACAAACGTATCAGGAACACTAGAAGGCTCATTGCGTGTCACTCTCCTTGGATCATATGTCACTATAAGAATGACCCAGAGCCAAAGACACTCCACAACACCATTAGATTAACTTCACTAACCGCCAGCCTCTGAAGTGGTTCATGTTTACGTCCAAGCTGTTTGATGTGGTTATGGCCGCGCGTCCTTGGTCATGGTAGAGGAACAGGCGTTAAAGAGACTCGTTGTCGAGGCAGGGGTAGGGCGTGGCTAGGCTAACCATATAGGTCACATGGGAGACATATATTTCCAATCCTTAGCACCAGACTCCAACCCCAGATAGATATTGCAAGGAACGAGCTGGGCTTGAGATTAAACACGCGATTTATATCGAGAGAATTTTGGCTGGCCAGGGTAATGGGGGAGAAAATAAGTAAAGGGGACAATGGATGAGGTAATAGGTAGGGTACAAGGGACAAGGATATGACTAGGTAAGCTAGGACAGAAAGCAGAAAAAACTAACTAGTTAACTGGTCGTCATTTGCAGGATACAAAATGGAGTTTAGCAGGACTAAGAATGTTGATGGAGGTGATAAACAGAAAAGACGTAGGAATGGAGATAGCTGAGTTTCGTGTTACTAGAGGATCTGAAAGGTCCACTTCGTAAGACCAGGAAAATGTGTAGCATACGTAGTCAACAGCATCTTGTGATAATAACAGTCAGAAACAACGACAATCGAAAGACTTTAAAGGACTGGAGAAAGGTAAGGTTGTGAGGTACGAGATGTAGTAAGGACAAGGGCGTACTAAAGACGACATATTAGTACAGTGTCTGGGGTCGAAGTGCTGTGGCACAGGACTGTAGATGGGGCGAGGAGGATAACATGATCCTCTCGGTTGCCCTACCATATACACCTTCACCAAGGTGGCTCAATTCTCACTTTCACCACACACGCTTTTCTTTTCACTAGCAACTTTCATATATTGTGCTGAGGCATTAAACTGTCGTCGTAATTGGAAGATGTTCACTTCCTGAATGAGCTCAGTTAGCATTCTGTCATTGTCTCAATCTCTGCACAGAGCAAATTCTTTAAGGTCTTTCCTCTTAATGCTTTTAAGACATTTGAAGCTCTAGTAGGGAGTTTTAAGCTAAGGCGACGTGAACTTTATGTATGCCGATGGATCAGTAGGGTACCGTACCATGCACTGTCCAGACAAGCGGGCATTGTGAGAAGTTTGGCCGTCAATGCATTTTGAATTGCCTGAACGCGATGGCATTTTACACTAACTGGATAAGAATGAGAACGCACTTAACGCGACATAAATATTTCAGTGGACGAAGATCAAGACAAGTAACCACTGTCTCTGCCTATAAACACGAAATATGACAGTGAACTAAACCCACACTTCCTAGCCACACTTAACAAATTTAACCATACTTAATTCACTATCATTCGTTGAAAAATTAAAGACAACGAATCACAAAGAATGGTTGTGAATTTTTGGAGCCATATCTATCCTATGTATGTTGCTGCACATCCATTCATTAGCGCTGCTCGTGTTTAGCAACGTATGCTCAACCAGGCATAGCAGTCATCACAGAGAGACCGCTGCTTGGCTAATCAAAACTCCCAGGTACTCGTGCTATGGGTACGATGTGTCGTCACCTTTAATTCATTCCATGATAGTATTTGTGCTTACGTAAATGGATTCAGATTAGTGTTTCTTAGGTGCAACTACTTCGTGGACTCTGGTGTTCTCTTAGCTTAATAAACAAACACTCAGCCGAGAGTTATAGTGACGAATCAAGGCGCAAACAACTGTTGTCCCCATCGATAAGGGTCAACTGTTGTCCCCAATTTCAATATTTTTTTTCTATGCAAAGGCTAAAGCATAATCAAGATTCCTTTATCTATATTCATGTCAACCCGCTGCACCTGTAGTAAGGTCTAAGTATATTCATGATAGCTATCTTTATGCTCTGTATGTTCAGGTTCCCGAATAAATGAGACGACCATATTCAGATATTAGGTTAGGTCCACTGTTTCAGCACCGTACACTCTCACACTACCTTAGTGGCCATGTACAGTCTCACTCTACCTTAGTGACAATAGCATCGTTGTTGTTATGTACAATATCAGAGTACTATGATGATCATTTGCTGTATCAGAGTACCATAATTGCTATGAACATTCAGTACTTTAGTGGCCACGCACAGGCTCACAACACCGAAATTGTCAGGTACAGTTTCACAACACGCTAGTGGCCATGAACAGCCTTACAACACTCTGGTGGTCATGGACAGGCTTCAGAACACCCTAGTAGCCATGAAATGGCTCATGGCACCTCAGTGGCCATGAAAACATTCACTACGCCGTGGTGGAGATGAACGGACTCACAACCCGCAATGGCCACGGATAGCCATAAAACACCACAATGGCCACGGAAAATCGTGCAACTGCTTCGTGCCAATGAATAGAATCACAATATCATACTGGCCATGAACACTCAAAGCACATTAGTGGCCATAAACAACCCTCAACACCCAAGTGGCCATGAGCAGACTCACAACACCACTAGCGGCCATGAAGACTCTAGCAACACCCTAGTGACCAAGAATAACCCTACAACACCCTAGTGGCCATGAACAGACTCATTACCATAGTGCCCATGAAGACCCACAACAATCTGATGGCCATGAATAACCTTACGACACCATAGTGACCATAAACAGACTCACAACACCATATTGTCCACTAACAGCCTCACATTCTAGTAGCCAAGGACTTATTAACAACACCCTAGTGGCCATGAACAGACTCATAACACCCTGGTGGCACCGAACAGATTCACAAGACCCTTTGGCTATCAACAACCTCACAGCACCCTAAGGGCCATGAACAGCTTTAAGATATCGTCTTCTCCAACTATAAACCACAAAGCTGTAGTGGCAAAGTGCAGCTGCATGATACAACAGTGATCGTGTTTACTACAACTGTACATAGTCATGTATATTGTATAATCTCACAATATTATCTCGGAGACGACGGCATCTCGAAGCTGTTCATGGCCAATAGAGTGTTGTAAGGATGTTCTTGACTAAATCATGGCGGTCATTTTTAATTTCCTCGCACCAAAGTGGCAATGTACTTTCTGTCTCTCAGTACGACACCAACCATTGTGCAGTCTCTCGGTATTACGACAGCCTTGTGCAGTCTCTCCTCACCGGTAGCTACATACCGTCTCCCAACACTACATAAACCCTTTACAGTATCAGCGTCACACTGACCATATACAGTCTCAGTGACACAGTATCCGCGAACAGTGTCTCAGCACCATACACTGATTATGCACAGGTTCTCAGCATCAGAAGCTAACGTAGTGACCACGTCCACACTCAGTGGTCACGTATGATAGCGTCACACGATCATATAGGTATACCATCTCAGAGATCATGTCCAGCCTCGGCACTGTGATGGTCATGTACAATCTCAGTACCACAGTGTCTTGATTTCTCAGCTGCATAATTTTATTACATAGTGTACAGCATCACGGGTGGTGTGCATACAACCAGCTGCGGGTTATAGACACTCATCATGGCCAGTCACGGCTTATTTCTTTCTTTTTTTTTACAGTACTCGTTCAAGATCACAAGTCCATACTCTCCTCGTGCGTCCGACGGTCCTCCAAGAAGCAACTATATCACAAACAATAGTTACAATAACTAAAAGGAACCACAGTTTACGGTGTGACTTTTAAAAGAAAAATCAATTCACGCTGGCCATTGAAATTTTCATCTCGCTATCCCTCAACTCGGAAAATTTCACTGGGAAAACATGACCCTAGGCGATTACCGTGGGCGTTGGCAACATAAGTGGATCCAACCGTCACATAGGTAAGATACCATCAAGCGCTAGACCATTTATCTATACTGCCATTAATCAGTTATCTCTCTCGTGTTACTAACCTTCCAATAAAAACATTAATAGCCACATTTTTTTTATCTACTGCTTATAACGTTCATGGATGAATTTGTCATATGAATGAAAACAGGATTAATAAATCGGTTATGGTAAAGTTGTTCCCCCGGTAGCAGAAACAAAACAGTGGAGGTATTAGGTCTCTTATTACCTGCTTGTACACCATCATCTAATATATCCTGTGCTGTATCGTTCTACGCGTTCTTATCCTTCTACGTTTCGCGTTTGTTGCATGTTCTAGCCTCTACCGTCATCTATCATTCTATTTACCCATCTCGACGATTTGCTCACACGCCATATTTTACTTATATGGTTATTAAAAAACTGCATCATTTGCTCTTCTTCTGTTTCAGATTATTTGTAATCTACGTTGTATTCTGAACAGTGTTGATTCTTATCTTTTCATACATCACATTCCTCACGTTTTGTCCACTAATCTATCTTCCCTTCCCCATTACTTTTATCAGTAATGCTCTCTCGTCTCTCTCCAGTGACCGTAAACGTTCTCCTTTAAGTATCCCTAACAATAATAAAAAAAAATATCCTGGGTTCTTCATTTTCCGTTGATGTCATCCACAAAATATTCTGCCATATCAGATGGAAATGACATTTTCTCAGTTTCATGTCCCTTTCTGTAGAAGGGAAATAATTTTTTATCAGAAATCAGCATCCCCTAATCCCAGCCTTTAAATTGCCCTATAATAAGGCCAGGTCAAAGGCTAGTAATGTCGTGGATGTACTGAAGATAGCCTTTGACCTAATCAGTGAGAGTCAAGTCAAAGGCCAATGTTGTCAACTGTCTTAAAGATGAGGGTACAGAAAGGCGTTGAAGGTGTAGTGATAGTGCATTAGTCGTGGCTGTAATAAGACTGTTTCTTGAATGTGAAGTGAAGATGTGTCTGTCGAAGATAAAGTGAAAATGTGCCTGTCAAGAGCAGAGTGAATGTGGGTTTATCGAGGATGTTGTGAAGATGTGTTTTGTAGTATCTCTCTCCGCAGTGAACATGATGGTGAGTGACGAGTGAAGAGAGACTAATTGCATTACCTTATACGCGTTTATCTTTGCAAAATTATTCTTCAAGTTTTTTTTCTATCATATCCACTATTCCTGACTAAACTGTCTACAGTATTTACTTCTGTGCTTACGTCATATCATGTTTCTGAACTCATTCTCTCCGTGTCTCATGCATTCAGCCATTTTTTATTCGTCTTCCTTTATAGACCCTTCGAAACAGCTCTCAGAAACTGTGCTCTACATTTAACTAACAACTCGAGTACTTTAGAATAAAGGTTTCCAACATTTCTCAGGTCACGGTGTTGAGCGACCGACTGAATTTCGTGTCTTTCGATGTCATACACTGGCATACATGTATTCGCGGTCGTTGTGAGGGAATGCGCCACTACCACCTGCCAAAGGATCGTCAGAACACCGTCAGGAACCAAGTGAGGCGCTACTACCTCTTGCTTAATGAATGCGAAACGCAAATCAGGACCGAGTTATGCACCACTAACTCTTTCTAGCTAGACTCAACCTCTACTTAGCGATCCACCACGGCAGATGATTAAACATCCAACACACAGAGGCAACTGACACACACACCTCCTCAAGGAAGAACAATGTGCGTTATGAAGATCTTTACCAAGTCTTCGCCTGTACCATCAGACAAGCCTCCAGCCAACTACGCCCTCCACGTTTGTTAAGACACGCCCAAGTCAGTGAACGATCTGTCGCTGATTGTAGCGACAGACATCAGGAATCAAATTTAGTTCTTCTTTTATTGTGTGGTGGTGGATTGTAGGGCGACATCTGAAGACTGAAGATTACATTGCATGTGGTTGAAAGTTTTAAAAACACATAACTCCCAGTGTCTGTCTTAGATGAAGTCTGTGGATGTTGCTGTTATATATTGTTCTTAAACTCTTGGTTTTAGATCCTACAATGATAGACAATATTGCTATTTCATAAACCATCAGAGTCCGACTTATCAGGAGACTTAAGAAAGTGTAAGTGGAGCTGTTTAATAATAGTACAAGTGTTATAAGTATAGGGATTGTCTAAAAGTTCTTCAGTGCAGAGTCAATGTAAGAATTGTATTTTAGACCGAAATTCATCGAAGATTTTGGTGTTACTGACAAATGTCAGAAGCTGCATGAGAATAACAATTTGAATGTGTTTGTGTTTTACTTGTGGGTTTTCTGTATACATGCATACGCACGAGCAAGGATGTACATGTGCAACAAAGGGAAAACAAAACTGCAACAGAGTGAATCTAAATTTCATAGTCGAGTGAAATAAAAGATTCGCCTTAAATCAAACATCGCACATTTATAACGTGTGTCAAAAGGTACATTTACGGGAGTTTGTATAAGTATGTGCGTGTTTGTATGTGTATAAATATATCTATCTATATGGATGCATCTAATCGTAAATTTATTTGCATGTATTTGTGCATGGTTGTTTTGTGTGTGCGTGTGAATCGGACCTTATCGGTAAAGGATGCGTGAAGCAGATATTTGCTTTGAAAAATTTGGGATATACTTGAGGTATGGATTTGGCAGTATGGATCTGGAGACACCATTTGATTGGCTGAAAAACTTTGAATGTGTGATGTAGGACAGCTACTAGATGCAATAAGAAGTCCTCACCATTGCAGTAAGTCGTGTGTGCAGGTAAGGAGGAAGGAAGGTGAGTGGTTTCAGGTGAAGGTGAGGATGCGTCAGGGATGAGTGATGTTACCAAGGCTGTTTAATCTGTTTACGAATGGGGGGGTAATGAGGGGATAAATCCAAGGGTCTTTGGAGAGAGGGTTGCTAAGGACATGGTGACTAGGGAAGTGAGTCAGTTGCTGTTCGCTGATGACACGGCTCTGGTGGCTGACTTGCGTTAGCAACTATGGAAGTTGATTTCAGGAGAGTATTTTGAAGAAAGATTTTGAGAGTTAAGGTAAATGAAAGTAAGATCATGAGATTTAGCACAGGGTGAGGAGACAGGTCTGTTTGAGCGTGATTATGAATGGAAAGAATCCGGAGGACAAGGAGAGTTCCAGATACTTGGGAGTAGACATGAAAGCGCATAGGAGAAGGGGATCTGAACTGAATCACTGATTGGGTGAGAGGGGATAGGTCCTGGGTGCATCTAGAAGTGCACGGAAGGAGATTTCACTTATCTGTGAAGGTAAACACGGGTATATCTAACGGTATACCAGTCTTGGCGGTTCTATGTGGGTGCGAATCTTGGGCCCTAAAGGCAAAAGAACGGAAGACGGTGAATGTGCTGGAAATGAAATGTCTGAGGATACTATGAGGTAAAAAAAGGTTTCATACTTCGAGGCGTGACTACGTAAGAGACAAAAATTGAGGTAATAAGCGAACTAAGATTGCGAAAGATAAAAATTCTAATATAAAGCCTATTTCTAATGCTGAATACGAATCTGAGGCTGCTACATTGTTTGGGGATTATCATGCCAATTTTCTTGATCATTCATTCACAAAATTTAACTGAAGCAGCATGAGTTTAATCGGTACAGCGGTTATCATTTCTAGCGTGAATAAACAAGCCATTAGAAACTTGTCTCGCTCGTGAAAGTACTGTCTGTTTATATCTGCCATCTGGTTGACACCATGCAATACCAGAGAGCCTGGAGAGCAAGTAAGAGTCAAAGCTATCAACAGGATCACTGGGGTGGGGGGTGTTGGCAGGAGGGTTGGTAATCAATGGGACTGTACCGCAGAAGGAGGAGGTGGTAAGAGAGGGAGAGGTGTCCTGTGGTAGAACGTCCGCAGGGTTCTCAGCGGTGTGTACTCCACCTACCATAATAGGTCTCGGTGAGTTACTGCCACTGGAACATGCAGCCGCTTCCTCGCCACACACTGCATTCTTAACTATCCTATCCTTTACTCTAAGAAGGTAGTCTCGTGTTTTATACTGTGGATGGCTATGTAATATTAGAGGAAGTTATACTGGTTTTGCATAATTTCTGAGAGCCTCTGTTTCTTCCTTTTATCCATCATACAACCATGCACTCACTTTTCCCATTTCTTTCATTTTTGCTCCTGTTCTTGTTCTTGTTTTTCCTCACTCCACTTCCTTTTACTACTGCTCTGCTGTAATTTCCTGCCCTTTTCTTATCTTCTTCCTGTACTCACTCTTCATCTTCCAGCATCCTCCCTTTATCTCATGGACTGTTTTTATAATGTATGTTCTTTTTAAAGTTAAAATGTTCACATTCATTTTCAGTAGTTATGATAACAAATTCACACCTTTGTGTATGTATATATCTATCTATATATATATATATATATATATATATATATATATATATATATATATATATATATATATATACATATATATATATATATATAGATAGATAGATAGATAGATAGATATATACATACACAAAGGTGTGAATTTGTTATCATAACTACTAAATATATATATATATGTGTGTGTGTCTGTGTGTGTGTTTGAAATGTATGTTGTGTGTTTGTGCGTGTGCGTCTATGTGTGCTTTTTTGTAGTGACCGACATGACACAGGCAACTTAGGTCTAAGTCAAAGGCCATCTCAGAATAAAGTAAGAGAAAAACAATAATCTGCATCCATGATGCAAATTTTGGTCAACATTCATTCACTATGTCAATTAGTCGTTGTGCACACAATCCTTTGGTAGCTGTTAATCATGCACGAGCTTAACCCTTGACCTCTACAAAGAATATTGAGACAGAAATTTGAGTTTTGAGGTTGTTGATAATAGCTGCCATAATCCTTGTAGCCTAAGATATTATATGCACTGGACGTCGTCGTATTTAATTACACATGAACTTGACCCTTCACCTACGAAGATTCTTGAAATTAAGAAACGTATTAAGCAATATCTGTGTTGAACATTTGTTCAAGTATTCATTCATTCCGTCATGAGATATTTTGTGTATAAGATATTTAGTACTATCTCAGTTAATCTCAAACGTCTAAATGTTATTCCGATATAAAACTCTATACGTAGTATTTGTGGTGCAAGTGTGATCAAAATCCATTCAACAGACCCTCGCATGTTGTCTAGACATATGTCTATTAGCATTATAGAATACATGACCTGGTCATCTCGATCTTTGACCCTAATATCCAAAACTTTATCAGCTTTGAAATTCTCTATAGTATAAGTCTAATGCACATATATTCACTTGGGTTTTCAGACATTATATCCTTAATACAGGTCGGAAGTTGACGCAGAAGAGAACGTCGTGAAATGGATGTGTTAGATGCGAGGGAGATGCTGGCACTGTGAGCTGGAAGTGAATGGTAGGAGAGGACTGAATGGTGATTTAGAGGTGAAGGTGGTAGGGAATGATGCTTAAGCGTTGGGGATGGTACTGGCTCAAGACGTGTCTCGTTCAGATCAGTTTTCTTTAACAACAGGTCCCCAGCAACATGCCTCAAACATCAAAAGTTATTAACTTTGTTCTGACTATAGGTTTTAATGCGCACTTTTGACTAAAACGGACTCCAAACGGTTTCCACTTTCATATTTCCAATTCATACTTATTATTTACACGAGTTTTGCGATTGCAAAATGCTCACACGGTATCAAAAATAATATCTGGCCATAATGAGTGGCTGTTAAATAATGATTCAAAAACTTTCTTGGAACAAAGTAAAAAGCGATTACAAAATTTGTGAAATGTCATTTAAAAGGTTAGTTATCAAGAAAACATTCATCTAATCGTAAGCGCTGCTCATAACAGAAAGGAAAACAGTACAGAATGTGTATGGACAAATACTAATGTTCGTTTAATAATACCCAAGGAATTCTCCCATAATACGATCGGGTACTTTCATTCCTATAATTTAAAGTTCAAAGATCACAGTTCCTCCCCACACCTGATTACTCAGCTGCTTGTATGCTCACGACAAATAGATTCACCACATTTACAGACAAATAGATATGACCGTATACATTTTGTCATATGAGTTTGGACAGAACTTACACTGGATCTTTTTTGATCAGCCCATCGACTGAGCAGACTGGGTGAAGATGCGAACTGCCGGAAAAGTTTAGTTACCCTCTCTTACGACCAATATTATATCTAGAGTTGATGTATTCCATGATTCAAATTAACTGTATGAAATAATGTATCGCTTTTGTGAAAGAAATGACGTAAAATAGGATCCAAGGGACTGAATGCATAACAGGCGAATGCTAAATCCTGTTCACTGATTTGATCTTCATTTCAGTAGGTTACATGAGCAACTGTAGCCTAAAATTCGTCTTTCGACCCCAAATTGGGCCGTCTGAACCCTACGTTAGGTGGGAAGCGAGATCCTAGCACACGTCAGGCGTCTCTGAAGTTCATGGATGCACGTACATTATGTATACGTAGTAGTAGCCACTGTTCGTCATGTAAGCAGGGTCACGATACATTAATTCTCATAAGCATAATTTGAGCTAAAGACATCAATTACACCACAGGTTCTCCAGGTGCACGTCAAGTAAACAACGTAATCTTCTCGAGGGTACGTCAGTCGAGGCATGGTTCCTCCAGATGTGCCTTACGTTAGCCACAGATCGTTAGGCGTACGAAGGATGAGCCATAATGATAATCTAGGGGCCAAAGAAGGTTAGGGCACCAGCAAAGACTCCTGGCAATGGCTGCGTTCCTAGGTTCTGTTCGCTTCTTCCGACAGTGTGATGAAGGGATCAGGGAAGAAACTGAGTAAGAAAGGGAATAAGGGATTACGGGGTGACCACAAGAGCAGGTGCACCTCCAGCACACCGGAACGTGTCTGCTTCTGCCTCCCGCCAAGGAGGGGAGGGGGAAGAGTATGAGCGAGACTGAGAGGAGGAGAAATGTTGAGGACTGCCACAGGGTAAGAGGGAAGGCTTCACTGCTGAAAGTGATTTTTCTATAAAGTGAAGTTCGACGGGTTATGATGAAGTCATTCGCTCAACAATCAGGGGAAAACTCAGTTAGCACAGGAGACAAAGACTGACTTAGATATAATTGTGTTTACTTTGTGTCTTTAAATTTCGTAATGATATTCTGACGAAACTACCATACAAACATATTGAGTATTGAGTCGACAGCGAAAATTATTGGAAATAATGACCCTACCTTTCCAGCTGCTTTGTATGACTGAGCCCCTAGATATAAGTTTCAACTTTCAGCATACAGTTGTATCATTCTGACGCAGAGGGATTCGGATCCCAATATTGGAAAAGATAAGAGAAACGAGAGAGGAGAGAAGAGGGTGTTTAGAGACGGAACTCGATACGGGTAGGGTTCACCCAACAACCTAGGATGATGGTAGGCCGGCAGGGAAGCAGGACACAACCAGAACTCCCCTCACTCACAATGGTTACATGAATATAACAGGACACAGGGAGGTCTCCCGACAGAGGCTGGTGATGGTGGCAGCCACGGATCAAGGCATTATCCCGGATCACCACAAGCAGGTGAGGGCGGCAGGCAGGAAGCAAGACAATAAGCTGACTCACCCCGCAAACAAGTGAGGGCAGCAAGCAAGGAGCACGACACGAGCCTGAATCACCAGAGCCTGACACTCACGAACACGCGCGCATACATAGACAGACAGGCAGACACACACACACACACACACACACACACACACACACACACACACACGCGAGCGCGCGCGCACACACACAGGCTGGAAAACGAATAAAAGACGAGTCTCGTTATGGCTGCTTAACCTACTTAGTAATATATAGAAAACCAGGTCTAAAACAACGGATCAGCCGTGAATGTAGCACGTTTTACATCATCACCATCAGTGATCCTACATCATATAAATCGCAAACACCACCAATTTCATTGTAGTATACGTTTTACCATCACTGTCACCACGACCTATCCTTCAGCACCCCAGAAATTACCATCCACGGCCGTCAGTGCATCAGTGTTAAGCAATGCGACATTTGATATCCAATCTAGCAGTAACAGTGTAACAGACTTCATACCAGTTCCCAAGACCTGACCACTCCGCCTCCCGTGTCTCATATAGGAACACTATGACCTCCTCAGTAACCAGTATCACCTCCTGCAAAAGTAAGATATACCACCCTAAGTTTCAGCGTGGCAACTGCCGAGCACTACCGCCATGCTAAGCAAATCCACGAGGGGTCCTGTGATAACTGGAACGTAATGTTTTGGAAATGTGAGGTTGCTAATTTCGTCTGGTCTCCTGATAAAATGTTGTCCCCCCAAAACAAACATACTCGTACGATGGTACGATGTCTTGATCCTTTTTTCAAGTGCGGAATCACGTTTCCTTGGGCAGGAAGAATGAGGCACTAATATTCGCTTCTTCTTTATACATCTCTCTCTCTCTCTCTCTCTCTCTCTCTCTCTCTCTCTCTCTCTCTCTCTCTCTTTATCTCTCTCTCTCTCTCTCTCTCTCTCTCTCTCTCTCTCTCTCTCTCTCTCTCTCTCTCTCTCTTCCCGTCAAATTCTAATTCATCTCTCTCTCTCTACACATATCTCTTTCTTTCTCTCTTCTCTATCTCTCTCCTCCCTCTTTTTCGTATGCTTCCCAAGCACAGTAATGGCTCACGCTATATTATTGGTTCCGCTGTATGGAAGAATGTTGGGCGTTGCTGCTTAAGGAACCGCAAGGACTTGCCGCTCGCGTCCACCATGAGAACACCGCCACGCAAAGATCCTGTCCAGAGTCACTTGGCTGCTGCGGGATGACGGGGTTGAAGACATAAACTGCGGCGTTTGGGGAAAGGAAGACGTGATCTGCAGCGGATGGGAGGAGTGAGATATGTGAGCTTCGGTGGCTGGAGGAGTGGGAGATGTGAGCTGTGGTGGCTGGAGGAGTGAGATATGTGAGCTGTGGTGGCTGGATAAGTGGGAGATGTGAGCTGTCGTGGCTGGAGGAGTGGGAGATGTTAGCTCGGTGGCTGGAGGAGTGGGAGATGTGAGCTATGGTGGCTGGAGGAGTGGGAGATGTGAGCTGTAGTGGCTAGAGGAGTGGGAGATGTGAGCTGTGGTGGCTGGAGGAGTGGGATATGTGAGTTGTGGTGGCTGGAGGAGTGGGAGATGTGAGCTGTGGTGGCTGGAGGAGTGGGAGATGTGAGCTGTGGTGGCTGGAGGAGTGGGAAGCATGAGTAGTAACAACTGGGAAGCGGAAACGTTGAAGCGCTGTAGCTGGGAGTTACGGCTGCTGGGGACCATGTTATGTGAGCGTGGATAGCTGGAGAATACGAGGCGAGAGATGAAGTGAGGTAGGATCGAATAAACTGGTAAATGAGAATGTAATAAAGATATGTAGTGTATGAATTCTTTCATGTGTATACTCGATTTTGATTTGTGAATTAGGTGTCCCTGTTGGTGACTTATCTCAAATGTATCACACTATCATGTATCATATATGAAATGTATTAAATATAATACTAGTATCAGTAGTTCAGAATCTATATGATGATTGCAGCTGAACACAAACAAAGGGCTTTTCACTTCGATGAGGCATCGTTTCACTAGGCAAATGTGAGGGTCGAAGTCAGTATCTCCCTACATGATATCATTATGCTGTTCAATATTTCGCTAGCTCACTGCAGCCTAAGAAGTAAAAAGTTTTTGAATGAAAATCTGAAGCAACCGTCGATCAGTTGCAGTCCGTGTATGACATGCATCCACAGAGAAACGGACGCTTGACTATCAAGATATTGAGAACTTTCACAGTATTACCAACTAAGAAGAATAAGAAGAAGAAAAAGAAGAAGAAGAAGAAGAAGAAGAAGAAGAAGAAGAAGAAGAAGAAGAAAATAACGACGGTTATTAACAATTTACTGAAGAAAATGCAGCCGAAGGCTGAATATGCGCATTGACAATGTACAAGACTACAGGGTAATCATACGGCCGTGACGCAATCACCATTGATTATCTATGAATTTTGATATGGCTAGGATGCTGCTGTTCTTGCAGAGGTCTGTACAAACTCGGAAGGTTTTCATGCGGTTGTGTTACCGAGTTGCAACGCGGGGTCGAGGAATCACTGGTAGAGGGATGGTGAGGATACCTGCAGTGGCTTCTTCCCAACCTTTCTGATGAGATCCTCCTGTCTACTCCCTGGTGTAGGGTTCTTGCATCCACCCATCTTAGCAAGGGTCCCTCCTCGTCCACATGTACCACCTGGTGGTGCGGTGGTGTCGAATGCCAGCTTTGTTGTTCCCTTAGCATCAATTGCAGGCCCCACCCAGTCTCTCTCACATCCGCAGTATGGGATCTCGTACACTATACAGTTTTAGTTCCTTTATATCTTTTTCTCAACCCTCGCGACGTTTTTCGTCTTTTTCCCTGATATCGTTAATATGTCTACGGATGTCGTTCTTAAGATTCTATCGATGTGCGTTGATTGCCATGAATTAGATATCAGGAAACGTATACAGTAAAGTATTCGAGATTCTAAGCGGTGGGTGTGAGAGGAGGTACTGTTGAGAGATAGAACGTTACTTAAGAGCTGACGTCAGACACCATAGCACTACCCACGCTTTGGTGGTACATGTAGGCGAGGAGGGACACTTGTCAAGATGGGAGATACAAAGATTCTACACTAGAAAGTTGACAAAATGACGAGACAAGCGGATAATACAGCCCATACTGACGTAAAAAGGAAGCGGGTAGCTTCAGCTGGGTGAAACGGCAGCAAAAATGGTGCTTTGTGACTGGTCAGTTTGCGGTAAGCAAGCGAGAACAGAACCAATCAGGCAACGTCTTTTCTCAGCGTATAGCTCCTTGATCCACCAGTTTTGGACATACGCTCGTGTATCTATCGGGATGAATTATTATTCTCCCTAAGATGACCTAGAAACTAATTGAGAGTATAATCCTGGCTCTTGCTTTCAGTTCCCCGTGCTACCTTGTACTCGACGTTAGAATTATCACTAGTTATGACAGGTTGAGTATGCATCACTTTCATAAGTGTTAGATGCATTTCCCAAAAGAACAGGTGAAATGTAATTTATGTTTTGAATGGAATGATTAGTAACAACAATATATAGGCTTTCGCTTGAATCAGAGCTACATTCTAATCTGGAAATTGGAGGAAAAATGCCAAGCATGAACATAACCAAGAACAAAATCTACCATCCACAGTCTACCACTTCACTTGTTTTTTCTTTCTCATCAGCTTCAGTTTCACATCATACACAGACGCCCTGAGTGTGATTTCCACTGTTCCAGTCTCATTCTCCCTCGCCATTTTTCATATCCGCTCCTGTTAAGCCTACATAAACCATACACCAGGCTGTGCTGAACCTGCTATTTATGGGAGCGTGAATATCACCACCCTCTACAATAGGTGAAAACTAATCACCATCCATACGTGAGTTCCTCATCACTGACGGGGAGGGGCGGACTGTCAAAGGTTTTCACATCTGCGGAAGAAAAGATTGGCTGCTACGAAAACGCTCTTCATTCCTCTTCATGCCTAAAGCATGTTCTCCCCACACCTTCCATAAGTCGACCGTTTGTTTCTGTTCTCTCCTATTTCACCACAGCGTCACTCCACAATAAGGGACTAATTCATCCAACATATCGGAGCATTTTGATATTTCCTTCTGTGTCATTTGCCGACCAGAAGTTGTAAGCTATAACCATGAGGTTATGTATAGCCTATCATCGGCCTGGTTAGTGGAAGAATAAGACTAATGGGTGTAAGGGATGTTTGTCTACACCCATTTAAGTACCATGACCTAGGTGCCAACTCTCCCGTGGTAATATAATCACCTTCATTTATCAGAACGTTTCGAAAACGTCATCAAACATTTACCATCGCAGGCTTGTGGCGACCGTCTGCGCCTCCAACGCAGAAGACTCGGGCTGCTGACACAGTTCTGATAATTCATTACTTGGCGAATTATGGAGTCCTGTTGATATGACCTTTTTTTTTACTTATATTTTTGAGGAATGATATCATGACTCACTGCACAAATTGGTAAAAGTTGATTATAAGCGTGAACGTCGCCAAGTACAACACAGCTAGTGTCAGTGAACTTTCGTGTAATCAGATCGGTAGGTGAAGAGTGATTACACGAAAGAGCAAGTATTGTAAGTATTGTATTGTAAGTATTCTTAGAATACTTACAATATAGATACAATACATCTATTCGTTTCTCATTTCAAATGTCCACATCTCTTTTCATTTCCTCCCTTTCCAAACTCTTCCTCTTTGTTTTTCTTCACATTTTTCATCGAAGGTCTGATCCTAAATTCTTCCTCTTATTCACCTTCATTCATCAATTTTTTTTTTCATCGAAAGCCTGACCCGAAAGAAGATTTCTCTCGCCTTAAGATGAGATATTTCTCCACTGGTTGTTGGCATAGGTACCTGTCGACTGTGTCGCTAGAAGCCATCAGCCTGGAACTTCTCGTCATGCCTGGAGTCACCGGCGCTAAGAGTTAGCGCTCAATGATACGCATTCTATCATAGTGCTCTCACGTGTCTCGCCATTCACAAAGACGAGGTACTCTCTGACATGCGTCACTCTTGAATGCTCTCATGCGAATCTAGCCAATCATCACCCAGCCTTCTAGTTACAGTTTTTCAACGCTGAATATCACAGTGCTGCAGACCTAAACGACTTTTGTGATTTCCATTCTATACAATGCCTTCTTTTTTGGCGCTATGTAAAAATGAATATATTTTTGAATAAAGGAGGAAAACAAGCTAGACATATTCATGTTTGAATTAGAAACTCTTTTTGTATAAGTTTATGGCTTGCAGCATCACTCACTCTGAAGCGCAAGAACTATAGACCATATAGACACCTCGGGATGACGTTAGTTCACATTAGTATTTGATAAGCTTCCCATCCCAGCCGGACTATGGGGAAATGCGGGCTTTTCCCCCAAGTCAAAAGCACTGCTACTACTTCTGTCAAGATACCTATGTCCTCACCCCTCTCTCGAACCACACTGTTATGGCTTTCTTATTAATCCCTTGGCGGTGCCACTGTCTCCATTCTTCACATCGAGCATACTTCTGAAGTTTCCTCTCTCCACTATGGTCGCGCCACAGCTCGTTCAAGTGCCTAACATCTTGTGAAGCATTTTAGAAGACCATATGTCCATAATTTTGGCTGACTGTTCACCCTCACTCACACTGTCTTGTGGAATCGTTATAACAGGTCTGCGACGTTCACCACAAGATGGCACTCTGCGTGCGTTTTCGCCCTTTGCTGTAGGACAAGATACTCAGAGGCAAGACTGCTTTCTCTGTAGTGCTGGGGCGCCGTGCGCTTTCCCACTGCCCTTAGCATTAGTCTCTTTATAGATGGCCAGCCACGAAGTTCCAACGAGGAATGACAAATTATGTGAGGCTCACCAGTAGACCGAGGCCTGCAGGTGAGCTTACCTCTGTGGCAGTGTACCTCCTAAATAATGCCCTCCTGGCCAGGTACCGCTAATCTCATGCATCTTAAGATCGTGCTTTTGGGATCGCAGTGATCCTTAATCTATGTGCTTGTGCATTCTGAGCAAACAAGTCAAACCTAATGCTCTGGAGCCCGCACTTTACAACTCACACCTAGATCCTGATCCTTATCCTCTCATCCCTTGTCTGAATTGTTTACACCTTCCAGCTCACATCAGGTAAGCTTAACCTGCTGTTCCCAGGCTAAAGATTTTGCCTCGCTAACACTGGCAGGAACTGGAGACCAAATTGCAAAGAAAACAACGGTGTAAGAAATAAGGGCAGAGAATCGAGTACATCCAGATCGTGGTGTGTTTTGGCCAGTACCAGGGGTCTCAAAGCTACAGCAGGATGTCTACTGGAAGGCAGAAGGCTGTTAAACCTGAAAGATGACCGGCAAACTCAACTGGACGATTTGTGGGTTTTTTTGAGGGGGGGTTGTGTGTGTCAAACTATTCATCAGGTTTTATCCACCAAATGTTGTGTACTACCAGCAAAGCCGATAAATACAAAGCTTGACAGAAGTAGAGGAAGCAAGAGAACTTATACTTACAACAACAAACCAACAAAAGTCTTATCTCAAAGCTAAAAAGAATAAAACAATATCGAACTGGCTTAAGTGTGCTTTTAGGCATGTATGACGAATAGATTTGCTTCACTGAAACATAAATCAGACAGAACTACATTAACATTTTGCGTCAAGCTACATCCAAGATCCAAACGATGCAAGAAACATGTAAGCGAAACTCACGTACAGCACTGACACTGAGGAGAGCCGGTCGTGAAAAAACAGCAACACATCTACAATCATCCCCTAACTCAGGTGTACAACTTTTCAACCATCTGACTCCTGCCAGGAAGCATAGCTCTCCTCACATCCAGGCGCTGATATCCTCCTATGCAGGAGATTTGAAAGTACACCTCAAAGACTGGTCAGGCTCTAACCTGAGACGAACATGGTAGATCGGTTAACATAAGCAATCCATGGAAGACAGACGATAACAAAATTGCTTCTAGAATCCCATCCGGCGGTGCATCCAACTACAAATGTGATGAGAAGATGGAGAAAATGCTTCCATTAATATCTCACATTGTTATAATGCAATATGCTTCCACATTGTTATATTGTTATGATGCAAAATTTGATATTTCTTCCATCAACATTAAGACAATAAGATGATTCTCTCCTCCGCATCCCTGTGTTAAGATCTGATGGCACTAAATGGCATTTGACAATTACATGTTGGGATCGTCAACATTATGAAAACTGATGCAGCTGCTGTTATTTTCAACCTTGTGGCTCCCATGGTACTGCTGTATTATACTCAGAGCAAAAAAATTGTGAGACTTCAGTTGATCATGATATTCAAAGCTATGCTCAGCTATCTGATAGAGAGTCTCCTCTTACACAACAGAGGAGTTCCGCAATGTAATACATTGTCTGCTAGTGTGTCTGTGGGCTTAAACACACACACTAGCTGCGCGTTAGGGCTTTCTCTGCCGTGAGCTCACAACAGGATATAAGAAGTACATGGACTATATTGCTAAGGTGCTTGTAGAGGTGGTAAGGCTTGTGAGTGAAGCTGGTCACCGTGGTCGAACCCAGGAGTGCCCCATTCCCCGTTAACTCACCCATCTTTCGTTCTGTTTCGGTTGGTAAGGCGGTGTTAGTGGTGATGAGGGCGACGGCGATAGTACTGACAGCGGGGTGGTGTTCGTGGTCTGAGGGAGCGTGAATGAAGCCGAGCCAAACGGTAATTACTTGTAATAGGGACGATGTATTCAACGGCGGCTGACTGAACTCATATGGATATATGAACTTACGTTGAGAACCATGGGAACCTCCTCTTACAACCACACCACTCTTTTACCCATTATGTTTTGTTCGATCAACCCGCCTCACGTCCACCCTCTTTACATTCTAATCTAAGGCCCAAGCCTATCATCCATACAGCATCTATGGAAATACTATACCATCAAACACAGCCAACTTTACCCTTAAAGAAAGAAACCTCCCTTTCCAAACGAATCATGCGCTCGGAAGATCTTAGTGTCCTCACTCTTCCTATGCCATATCAACTACCAGGTACCCAAAACACTTCACTTCAGCAATCATTGTTCATTCAGCAATTCACAAACCTGATCTACAGCAACAAGAGTTAATCTAACTCAATTACGACAATTTCATGACAATGGCAACCACTAACACTAAAAATGAGACGTATTTCAATCCCACCTTGGAGAACATTGCAGGTGATTCAACCGTTAACCAAAACGTTAAAATTTGTTGTTTATCAGTAAGAAATAGAGTAAAGTTTTTCTCTTAAATAGTTTGAAGGCTGAAAAGTCAATGTCAAGGATAAGAACTTTACCAGCATAAAGCTCTCTGTGGACAGCTTGGACATGCATTACCAAGAATTCCAATTAGATGGCAAATCCCAATGAATACCTTCGCAAGATATTTTCCTTTAAGAGTTGCTTCACAGTACACACGGTAGATCGTCTGCTCTATATTCACCACTATTTCTTAATCAGCGGAATCCAAATAACACGCTTTAGAATTTTACTATGGAGTTACACATTAGAGTGGGTCATTCAAGAGGAACTGCAAAAACAACGTACGTTAAGTGGGGATAATCACATGCCTATGATTACGAGTTACCACCACTTAAACAGGGCTCTGGCTGCTCTCATTATGTAATCTAGTTCCAACACGGTAAACCTATACACACGGATTTTCAGAGAATTCGCCTGACCACCGACATGGAACAAGGGAGGAACTGCTGGCACTGTGTGGAGATGGGACGGGTGGTCTTGGGTGGAGAATAGTCCAGTAGGTTGGGTCCGAAGTTTGATCTGGTGG
Source organism: Panulirus ornatus (assembly GCF_036320965.1). NCBI lineage: Eukaryota > Metazoa > Arthropoda > Malacostraca > Decapoda > Palinuridae > Panulirus > Panulirus ornatus. The sequence goes on from NC_092241.1 coordinate 27,845,491, forward strand.
TGTGGAGTGAAGGGGATGGTGGCGATGAGTTCGAACAGGGTCCTGGTGACGTGGACATACCACTGGTGTTATGGGATGGGGTGGCAAAGGGGTAAACGAAGAACACGGGAAGGTATGAGGTTCAAGGAGGGGAAGAATGGGGGTATCGAAGGGTGTAGATGTAGGGAGTAGTACCTTCACAACTACATGCACGTCGAGGGAAGAAAGTTTCATTCGTGTTACGTCTACTGTGCTTGCGACAGGCTGGTTACGATGGTGTTGTTCGGCTGCCTTATTGACAGGATAGCTACAGCACTGCTTTTATTGGTCAGTCGGTTGCGCTTAGTGGTTTTAGTATTTTTGCGGACGATGGCTGGAGTAACAATGGCCATGGTAAAAGCACAACTGCTGTGGCAAGAGCAGCTGTAGTAGCCTCGGCTTGTGCCATGATCGTAGCCTTCAACAGTCTATGATGTCAAGGAGACTTAAAGTCCTATCATCACACCATAACCTCCAAAACATGGTACCTTGTCGCATTAGGTATCCGGGCCTTTTCCTTTTACTTTAGAGCTGAAATATTCTGTTAGCTCAGCGTGAACAGCTCACGATCCCCCTGGAAGCCCCCTTGCGACATCATGGGGGAAGAGGGGGTTCTGACCTACCGTATCAGAGTCACTGGTCTAGGATGACACTGCTGACCGAGGATTTCAATCGTTCATTCAGAAAAAATAAGGCTGGCTGGTCATGCATTCGTTATGAGTAATATGACTGTCCAAGGATTCTTGTAAAGGAATATGGCTGATCAAGAATTCATGCAAAGCAACATAATCGTACAAGGTCTCATGTAGCGAAACCTGACCACAAAAGGACTCGTGTAAAACAAAAAGTGTGGTCAGGATTATGTACACAGAAAAATGAGTCCAACTCATGAAGAGTAACGACTCTGGGCATAATTGTATGAAGCAACATGAATGACTGGCCAGCAAATGCTTGTAAAAGCAATCCATCTGACTAAGAACTCGTCTAGAGTAGTCTAAATTTCTTTAGTCTAATACAGTTTTCACTCCTAAATGTATCGTTAATGTGGTTTCCAGACGGTGAATATGACTAGGCAAGGACTCTTGTAGAACGAGTCTGTTCAAAGGTTCGTAAGCTGCAAAATCTTTCACCAAGAGATCGTATAAAACAATATTTAACTACAGAGTCGTACAGAGTGACACATATGGTCAAAGATTATTGTGGAGCCGTCATATTGGCCAAGGTCATGCATAGAGTATGACGGTTGCCCAAGGGGCCCAACAGAGTAAGGCAGCTATGCAAGGGTTCAAGACGAAGGATATGAGTAGCCAATGAGCCTCTACAGCAAAACAGCTGGCCCAGGACTATTGCAGATCATGACTAGCAAAGGACTCGTGGAAACAATACGGCTAACCAAGGACGTTTGCAAAGACCCATAATTCATTGCGTTGTGCAGAGCAACACCGTGTACTGTAAGTCTGACGATGTATTCGTGAAGAAGGAGTAACACGGCTACAAAAGGAGCTGGTGGACAACAACAGCAGGTTCTGAAATTACCTGACTCAAGGAGTAAGTCTTAAACCTAAAATTGTACTTGCTACCGACACTAAGAGTCCTCTGATGAAGAAAAAAAAAAAAGTACGCAGCTAAAAATATTTTCAATATTCGTAAATACTGTTAATAGTATATGATCTGAGTAAGTATTAACGAAGTTCATCTCAGGAACAATAAATCTATCTGGAACGAGTCGGCATTCCGGAATTGTGTCGACTAGTACGTAATCTTGGTACCAAGTTTTAGTCTTGGCGCGACGTGCTGCAGTTGCTGTTACCTGCAAAACAAATTTCTGATCGCTAGGCTTCTTACCCGTCATATTGGGAGGGCAATCCATGATCGCTATCATAAATCAGCAATCACAAAAACCTCAGAACCCCAGGTATTGTTACTCCTACGTGAAGGACTAAGCGTTAAGCAACCCCAGGCTCGTCCTCAGATTGACCTAGTTGATCCCTAGGAGTGAGTGATACTAAAGTGCCACTCATTCTCTACCGAGGACAGGTTTCGTGCGTCTCCACAACATCTGCGTCTTGTGTTGCCAGGCTGATCCCCACGCTGCGGTGGCTATGTCATTTTTCCACTGGCTAATAACTACCACTCCTACCGCGCTGATCTCACGTCTCTGCAGCGGTTATGCGATGCGTCCCGGACAGATCACCAACACACCCTGGGCAGGTCTCATGCCTCCACGGCAATGTTGTCCCCGGGCAGATCACGACACTGCCTCGTCGCACCTCATACCTCTAAAGCGCTGGAGTGATGAGTGTTTCGGTTCACTAATTCTTAGTCTGCACCTATACTTCATGATGGACTAATGGATTATCAAAATTTACTACCATAACAAATATCCGCTCAAGTTTTTTATTTAAGAAATATCATATCAATCTTCATTTTTGGACGGGATCTGTACAACACACCGAAGCATAATTTTTTGTTATCAAGAGTCTTGATTTCTAATAAGGAGTCATTCACCCTATTTTCTGACATTCTCACATCCAAATATAATCAGATGTTTTACTGCATACATGGAAACACTTCTTCCTTTCTTAGGCAGCCGTTTTCGTGTTCTAAATGTTAAACATCTGTATTTCCATTTCTGCCAAGTTCTGCTTTCTTTTAGTTATGTATGAATTTGTTACCGCGATCACATTTTTTTTTCACGTAAAGCAAGCGTATTCAGTCCATCATTTCACTGGAATAATATTTGGTGCTGCCGTATACCACTCTTTTCTCATGAGGTGATTTTTTTCCCGCTTTTGACGCTACCTAAACCAATAATTCCTCTTTTGGCTCGTTTCTGGTCTGTGAGGATGTCGCAGTGGCTCGGTATAATGTAAGATTTCTGCACACGTATCTCTCCTCTGCGATCCTGAGCTACCTAACCTGTCTGGGTATGACCGTCTGCCATCTACCGCTTGTCTACCTACATGAGTGGTCGTCTCGAATACCAAATGTACATATATATCCACGAGGTGAAGTCTGATCAAGTGTAAGATTTTTTTCCTTTCGACATTCTCAGTCAGCTATGATGCTAGGTATAGTCATGGATGTAGTCAAGCAGCTATGTAGAGGCTCAAGATACCACTTGTTAGAACTGACAGTCGAAGGACAGAGAGTGTGTCAAGCTGATGGTTCTGTTAACGTCTGATGAAGAGTAATGGATGGCCAACGGTGCCCAAGGGAGCAACAGAGAGGTCACCCTGGTGTCAAGCTGTGCCCAAGGGTAAGTCGGGATACATATCAGCTAATCACTTCGCCTTCGTCACGAAAGTGAAGGCTATTTAGTTACAGAACTCCGACGTCGGACAACAGGAAATATACGGCACGAAACGGAATGAAAGATATTTTCTTTTAGCCTAGTTCTGTTCGAACTAGGGAAATAAATGGTCTGGAGTTACAAGAGACAACAGGCATTAAATCTCTCTCTCTCTCTCTCTCTCTCTCTCTCTCTCTCTCTCTCTCTCTCTCTCTCTCTCTCTCTCTCTCTCGACGCACAAGCACAAAAAAGAAAAAAATCAATCATCTCGCCCTCAACTAGGCAGTTTGGACCCATCACAGTATCTACCGATAACAATCAATAAATTATGGAATGATTAAAAGTAAAAAGTTGCCCCCTTACCTAACTGCCGTCATTACACTAGATACATCATCGTTATGGCCTCTTGACTATCATCCTAAACTGATGTTTGGTAACCCCAGTACTGGTTGTTGAAACTCACAGCTGAACGCCCATCTGGTAGCAGCTGTGCAAACTTCGATCATTATATACCATGAATCGCTTGAAGACGAGAGCCCTTGATGGATCGTCGCGATGGAACCAAGGAGTTTAAGTAAAGATCTTATCAGCTAATGGAAGTTACCTGGAACATGTGTTGGCTCTTTCATTACGCAGGTTTACTATATGAATTCGAGAAATATGTGGGAGACCTAACCCCGCCCGGCGAGTCTTTGTTGAGGTGAACACCAGGCAGGGTGGAGACGCTCCTAGGAGGAACATGAATGCAGAGTTGTGTGTGTCTGTGTGTGAGAGAGAGAGATAGCAGAGTGTCCCACAACTCCACAGTAGGGTGTCCGATCCCACTAACATGGTCTCTCGGTTCTTCGTCATCTGGTATTCGTTCTCTTATCTTCTTCTTCCAGTCACATCATTGTCTGTAAACGGGCCATATACGCAGTGAGCGTGTTCGGTCTTAGAACTGTCTTGCATGCCAGAAGGTGTTCAAGATTTTGCCATTGGTGGTTATAACTTGTCGGTGGCGGTCTTGATTACTGATAATGGCGGGTGATAGGCTTAAAACCCAAATAGCTAACCGAACATTTGCTGCAAATCTGTTTGATTATTCTCCACCAGAAATTCACTTATTCTCCACCAGTCATATAGTTATTCTCCACCAGAAATTCACTTGTTCTCCACCAGTAATATAGATATTCCCCACCAGAAATTCACTTATTCTCCACCAGTAATTCAATCATTCTCTGCCACTAAACCAATATTTCTCTACCAGTCATTCAATTTTTCTCTGCCAGTCATTTATTTCTTTTTTTTCCTGCCAATCGTTTGGTTATTTTCTGCCTTCTGTCCAGTTATTCTCTATAAACAATTCATGTATTTTTTAGCCTGTCGTTTAGTTATTTTCTGCCAGTCATTCATCTACTTTCTGCCATTTCGTTCCCTTCTTCTCTTGTCAGTCGTTCAGTAAACCTACGGAATTGATCAGCTATTCCTTACCAGTCTATCAAGTAAATTTCGATCAGTCGTCCAGTTATATTCTGACGGCCGTTCGTCTTGTAACCTCTCGCTAAGCATGGAGTTGTTACTCTGCCGTTTTCCACGAAGTTTCTGCCAGTTCTTTAGATGTCATTACCCAGTCATCCAGTTATCCTCTGCCTGTCACTCAGCTAAGCAGCACTGGCTTTTCAAATAACTTCTGTTGTTCTCTGCCTGTCATTCAGCTAAGCAGAACCAACTTCTCGGATAATACATTCATTTGTAGCCAGTTGTTCCATTCTGCCCAGTCTCACTTAACCAGGCTTTACTCAACCTGGTCTCATTCAACCTGGCGTCACCCTACCTGGCCTCACTCAACCTGGTGTAACCCTATCTGGCCTCACTCAACCTGGCTTCACTCAACCTGGCCTCACTCAAACTGGCCTCACTCAAACTGGCCTCACTCAACCTGGCCTCACTCTGCCTGGCCTCACTCAGCCTGGACTCTCACATATTCTCCGGTTATTCAGTCTGTCAGTCTCTGTCATTCGTTCCATTATCCACTACCACTTATTCAGTCGTAGGTATTATACACCAGCTCTCTCGTTATTGTCTACTAATGCTAATTTATTTCCAGCCGGTCCTTAATCTATTTCTTATCAGGTGTTCAGTTACTCTTTACCTGGCGATATGATGTTCTTTGGCATTTGTTCAGTTATTTTCTGTCAGTGGTTGCTATCCGTTGGCAACAGATAATTCATTTTCTTCCAGATGTTCAGTTATTCCTTGAGTGTCGTTCAACCATTATGTCTCATGCGTAAAATCATTCACCGCCAGTCATTACCTTATCTTTGATGAGCAATCTAATTATACCAAGTGTATCATTCATTCACATTGATTCATTCGTAACACATTGTTGGAGTGTGAAACAATTGTTTTGGAAGAAAATTGCGATACGATTGGTGTTTTGGAGTCTTTGTATTGAATACAGAGACTTCCTCGCCGAACATGCTATTCCTGGGTACACTTTGTTTAACAATGATAGGAGAAATCAAGAAGGCGGAGGTTTACTGCTCTTCATTAAATCTAATCTTGATCTCGTACCAAAAAAACGTTGTAGTTGTTGGTAAAATGAGCGCCGTTTTTGCTAAACTTAAAGATACACTTCGAAGGAAAATAACATCAGGATTAGTTTAGTTTATACGTCCCCTGCGCAGACAACAGAGGTAGACGAAAGACTTTACGGTCAATTGGCAGAAATGTCTAATGAGCAAGATCCCATCGTAATGGGAGATTCTAACACAACGGTATCTAAATGGGGAGAATCCTTTACCAGGAGGACGGGGCATGGGCTCCACCTAAATTTGGTCACGAGTGCTCTAACACAATTAGTTAAGACACCTACTCACGACGAGAACATATCAGATTTAGTTCTAGCTATAAATGAGGTTTTCGTTATATTGATGAAGCGGGAGAAGAGTTTGGTACAAGCAGTCACCAGCAAATCATTTTTTATGTAAATTTCAACATAACCTACAATACTGATGAACACGAAAGTCGCGAAAAAATGCCGGATTTAAGACGTGAAAATTTCAGTGGGCTTCCCATTGCTCTTGACAGGTGAAACTGGGATGATAACAATGACAACAATATGGACGTATCATGGAAAAGATCCAGTAATACTTTCAAAGCAGTGGAAGAATCATGTGTACTATTGTGTGTAAAACGGTCTTGTTTCAAAACGAACTCGAAGCGGTGGAGCCAGGACATAAAGAAGTGGTTGCTGTTCAAGAAAGTAGCACACAGAAAATTCAGAGACAATTAACCAACAAGACAGAGTAAATCATGTAAATCTGCAATGATAAGCTAAGAGACATATATCAAAGCAAACGTCAGTATGAAGCGAATATTGCTGAAAATAGCCAAAGAAACCTAAAGAGTTTTGTAGATATGTAAGAAGTAGGATAGTCATTACCCAATCAAATGAGCCATGATTTACATACCACGGTGGCCTGACTGAAGAAAACGAAGCGATGACAACGATTTCAAACTGTTTTTCTACGTCTGTTTTTACAATTAAGGATACAGCTCATATCCTAAATACGGCTCCAATGCTTTGAGGGGAAAACTTTTTGTAACATATTGAAATAAAAGATATACTATCATCGCTGAATGGAATCAGAGTGAAACATCAGGCCTAGATACAAGGACACTGAAAGAGGCGACAAAATGAGATAGTTAAGCCCTTGGCTACAAAGGAATGAAACACCGATACTCAAAAAAAGAAAAAAGAAAATAATACAACATTGCCCGACAATTATCATCCAATCAAATGAATGGCTGTAGTTGGTAAACTAATGGAAACCATGATTCTGGATAAGACTGTGAACCATTGAGAGAACCATCACTTAATACACGGTTCTTAGCTTGGACTACGACGGAATCGCTCATGTCTGACAAGTTTTCTCGATTTCTTTTGTGAAATATTCATCGTGCTTGAAAGTAAAGCACCTGGTATAATCTATTCAGATTTTGATAGATGGAAAATGAATTTTGATATCATTATGGGCAAAGTATTACACATATCGGCAGTCAAAGGCAAGGTATTCTTATGAATCCTGTCAAGCTACAAAAGGTAAATGAGGAAAAGGACTTGGGCGTGATAATCTATGGTGACCTAAAGCCAAGTCAACAGTTCACAGAAGCGGTCGAAAACGGCGAAAAAAAAACTGTTGGATTCATAGGTAGGACTTTTAGATTTAAGTTTAAGGAAATTAGTCTTAACAAGTCACAGGTGCGTCCTTATCTGGAATATTTTGCCCAGTTTTTTTTTACTCTACTTAAGGAAAGACATAGAAAGAATGCAGTACAGAGAGGTAGCTACTGAACTGATTCCTGGCCTGAGAAACAAATTCTCTGAGAGCCGAGTAAAGGAATTGAATCTATCTAACTTAGAAAAGAGAAGGTTAAGAGGTAGTCGAATGCAAGTATTCAGTGTCATTAAAGGCTTCGATGATCGCGATCTCAAGAACTACTTCAAGATAGATTCGTCTGATGTCACTCGTAGTAATGGATATAAACTCGTTGGCAAAGGTTTCACCTCAAATGAGGCGAAATACTTTTTCATCTACAGAACTTTTAACATTTGGAACGATTTACCAAAGAGGAGAGTGGAAAGAAATACTACAAATACGTTTAAGCATAATATTGACAAATATTTTGCTCTAAATCACGATTAACATAATTTGCACCTCCCTCGCTATACGATACTGACTTTCGGATCTCTTTCACTATCACAGTCGGCTTCATTGGGACCATTTGGTCTTTCGCTGATTAAATTCAGTTTTATTCAGTTGTATATGTAGAGAGACGTCTGCTTACTTTACCATAATACAGCAATCATCATCACATTGCCTCCTAAGTGTGTCAAACCGGTCTTATGTTTGTTCCAAACTTCTACTGCAAGAGATGCTCTTTAGGTGTGAAATAATATCACTCCCACATGGTGAAAAGGGGTGGCCATATGTAAGAACTAGTGAGGTAAGAGGTGGCAACTGAGTGGATTCTATCATGGACTAACGAACTGTGATGACCAAAAATTAAGAAATGATCAACCTATTAAATGAAGTTCAGTGACAATGAGGAGGAAACGGATTTATCGTATGATACACCACTTAACCTGAGATTAATGATTATATCGGAAGCCAAATTAAGCCAACTTCTCATCCAGACGACAAAAAAAGGAGTTCATATAAAACGTCGAAAGAATATCAACACGAGAGTGCTACAAAGAAGCGGTGAAATGAAATATTGTTGAAATAAGTGGTCACAGTTGACAGAACCCAGCTGTTTCCTGACACGATATTTTTTTTATGCCCTAATCACGGTCATTTCATTAACTCTCTATATAAAAAGAATGTGGTTAGAGGAGCTGACGAGGACGTGCTGAGGTGGTTTGGATATGTTGATAAATGAGGAAAAGTTGACAGAGAGGAAATGTATTATAGAAGTGGAGTAACAAGGAGAACGAGAAGACCAATTTGGAGATGGAAGGATGGAATGGAAAAGATTCTGAGTGATCGTGACCTGACTTTGCAGGAAGGTGAAAGGCGTGCACAGTGAAGTGGCCTGGGTAAACTATTAAGATGTCTGTAGGGCCTGGTTGTGGATACGTTGCTGTGGTTTTCGTGTATTACAGATGACATCAAGGAAATGGATGTGAGCGAATGCGGCCTTTCCTTGTCTGTTCCTAGCGCTACCTCGCTAATACGGGAAACCGCGAATAAGTATAATATATACATATATATATATATATATATATATATATATATATATATATATATATATATATATATATATATATATATATATAGAGAGAGAGAGAGAGAGAGAGAGAGAGAGAGAGATTTCATTATACTTTGTCGCTGTCTCCCGCGTTAGCGAGGTAGCGCAAGGAAACACACGAAAGAATGGCCCAACCCACCCAATACATACATATACATACACGCCCACACACGGATATATACATACCTATACATTTCAATGTATACATACATATACATACACAGACAAATACATACATACACGTGTACAGATTCATACTTGCTGCCCTCAGCCATTCCCGTCGCCACCCCGCCACACATGAAATGGCACCCCCTCCCCCCGCACGCACGCGAGGTAGCGCTAGGAAAAGACAACAAAGGCCACATTCGCTCACACTCAGTCTCTAGCTGTCATGTATAATGCACCGAAACTGCAGCTTCCTTTCCACACCTAGGCCCCACAAAACTTTCCCTGGTTTACCCCAGACACTTTGCATGCCCTGGTTCAATTGACAGTACGTCGACCCCGGTATACCACATCGTTCCAATTCACTCTATTCCTTGCATGCCTTTCACCCTCCTGCATGTTCAGGCCCCGTTAGCTCAAAATCTTTTTCACTCCGTCCTTCCACTTCCAATTTGGTTTCCCACTTCTCCTCGTTCCCTCTACCTCTGACACATATATCCTCTTTGTCAATCTTTCCTCATTCATTCTCTCCATGCGACCAAACCATTTCAATACACCCTCTTCTGCTCTCTCAACCACACTCTTTTCATTACCATACATCTTTCTTATCCTTTCATTACTTACTCGATCAAACCACCTCACACCACATATTGTCCTCAAACATCTCATTTCCAACACATCCACCCTCCTCCCCACAACCCTATCTATATCCCACACCTCGCAACCATATAACATTGTTGGAACCACTAGTCCTTCAAACATACCCATTTTAGCTTTCCGAGATAATGTTCTCGCCTTTCACACATTCTTCAACGCTCCCAGAACCTTCGCCCCCTCCCCGACCCTGTGACTCACTTATGCTTCCATGGTTCCATCCGCTGTTAAATCCACTCCCAAATATCCATATCACTTGACTTCCTCCAGTTTTTCTCCATTCAAACTTACCTCCCAATTGACTTGTTCCTCAACCCTCCACAAACTGAATTTTCTTTTTATACCTTTATCTAGTCGTCTTTTTCTAGTTTATCACTGTTGTCATACGGGGTCTTCCGCATGAAGGTACCCATGTCATATATTGGAATAACACATCGGCCAATCTCAAAATGAAAATCATATAGAAAATCTAGGGATTGTTAAGAGTCTATTGTGATTAAGGGCACACTCTAAGGGTTTAATTTGATATTCAGGATAAACCTCGTCTCTTAATACACCTGTAGAGATGTTTAGCAATATCCACCGTCCACTTCGCCAAAATGCCACAGATTACGTCCAGCACAGGATAAGAGTGGTACAACCTCGCAGTTCTTCTAAGGACTGTGGGTGGAGTATAAATTTCGTCTTGATAAAAACTCGCAAAGTATAGAATACTAAAATGGATGCTGGAACACCCTTTACTTGGGGCATTAGCCGTCCTTTTTTTCTTTTTTTTTATCTTCTTTATCACATCCATCTTTGTTATCTCGAATTCATCTTTGTCGACAAAAGCTGAGTAACCCGTTCCGTCATCACTTTCTGAGAGACTAATTGCCATTTACAGGGTTGCCCATTCTCCCCACTTCTTGTTCCAGCCTACATCGTCACTGTCTTAGATCCTTCAGCTCCATGCGGTCTAACTATGAATTGCCGGACATCTCCTCCGTTACTGCTATCGCTTCTTCTTTTACTCATATTACATTCGTTCCTCTACATCCTTCACTCTTATGATATTGCCCATCTCTGGACTGTACTCTTTATGGTTTTTAGCACCTAAACTAAATCTTGGTTGATTTTATTCCTACTGACTTCTCACTCACTCTATTTGCGCTCCCTTACCTTCGATCACACCGTATCTTTTAGAATTAGAATATATTTCACGAATTCTACGCAAACACTCTTTTTTAAATCTTACAGTAGTTTAAGTTAGGTTCACTACATTCTTCTCCACTACAGCCTCGTCTTTACAATACCCTACCCTAGATTAGACTTATTATGCTCATCTTCACAACGCCCTCATCTTCATTAAGTTATACTCTCTTCCACTTCACAATCATCTTCATAATACCCTTATTTTACTAAGCTAGGTCTAATAAACTTTTCCCATGGACTTAAACACACAGACACACACACACACACACACACACACACACACACACATGGACCTCCGTGGTGTAGCGGTTAGCTTTACTGATTGTCGTCACTCACGCACAGGCCACGTGAGGTCAAGCAATCATAGGTTCAAATACTAGTCGCGGCAGCCGGTCCACAGTCTATCCAGCTGTTCATCCTCCCTTAAGGGCAGTTTGATAACTTGGGTACCTGGCATAGGCTAGTGTGTGTGTGTGTGTGTGTGTGTGTGTGTGTGTGTGTGTGTGTATTAAGGGTATCATGTGAGGCTACTAAAGGAGGCAGGGGCGGCGTAGGGCCGGATAAGGAAACAGCCAAGCAAAGATTTTCCTTCGAAGTTTCAGGCAGGCGTGTCTGCATGTGTGTGTTTATAACAAGAATGATAAAAAGGAAGTGGCTAGTGATATGCTCGATGAGAGAAACCTGGATGTTCTGGCTGAAGGTTAAAGGGGTGGAATGTTTAGAGGGTAAATTCCGGAATGAGAGAGGACGAGATCAAAAGAAAGGATTACTCTTTTAATGATGAACGAGCTGTAGAATTATGTTTAAGACTGCAAGGAAGTGAGTACGAGATCGATGTGAGCTATAACAAGAATCAGCTACAAACAGTGGGGGAGGAGGTTGCTTCTGCTAAGACGCATATTCTAAGTAATGGGAAGAGTGAAGATAAAGGGGATGCATTTTGGTGGGAGCCTAGAGAAACCTTTGACACTTTAGATGCAAGAGATCAAATCCCAGTGCTATGGAATCGGAAAGCAAGGGTGGGTAACGTAGCAACAGAGAGCATAATAGAGGAACATGAAGTCCTTATTGTAAATGGAAGTGGGTAAAAGCTTGCCAAGTAGTGTTACGAAAAAAGAAAAGGTAAATCATAAAGCATACGTGGATGAGTGGGGCTAAGGGTCAACGTCAGTTAATATGCTAATTGCCAGGAATGCAAGGAAGAGGTTGGCAGAAATGAAGGCGCTGTTGTGGGTGGCTCGGGAAATTTTCTCATAATTTTCGGAGATGAGTGTGAAAGATAGTTTGAGTGTTTAGAAAAAGAGGAAATGATGAACATGTAAAAGAAGCTGTGAAAGTGAACGAGGTTTGAAAAGTGGCGTGTGTACAGAGATAATAGTGGATCATGTGTGAATAATACCATAGGATGAGAATGAATGTAACTAGAAGGAAAAGAGGAAGGAGAGTAAGGAAACACTTCTTAAGATTGTGTATGAAGTGTGTGGGATACAAAAGGGAGGGTTAAATTTGTGATAAAGGGCTGTGGATAGTGAGATGAAGAAGTTACGTCACTAGTAACAGAGTAAAGGGAGATGTATGGATGGTACATGCAGGGAAAGAGTGCAAGTGATTGGGAGGAGTACCAAAGAACACTCAGGTCAATAGAAAAATCCGCTGACTAAAAAAGATGGCAAAGTATAGGTGGTGAGAGAATATCGCTGAACATCAGAGAACAAGATGTTTTGAAAGAAAGTAAACAGTGCGTGAACAAAGAGGAAGTGGGGAGGTTGTAACAGTTAAATATGTGATGAAAACGAGATGTCATTAACATTTTGAAGGACTGCTGAAAGTATCAGGCGACAGGATGTGATTTGTCCAGATTTAGGTGGTATGTGGAGTAAAAGAGTATGTGAAAGCCTCGCTGAGGTGAAATACGGGAAAGCGTCAGCAATGGATACAATTGCACTTAAAGTCTCTCAAAACAGTGGGTGACGGTCTTGTTGACGAGCATCTATTGCCAAATGAAGTGCCTGAGGATTGGTGGAGGGGAAGGGAGACAAAAATGAATGTTCGAATTATGGAAATATATGTCTGTTCGGTATATTTGGTAAGGGGTATAGGCTGGTTGTTTGGGTTTTAGGCCTATCAACTGCCAGGGTCGTTAAAGCCGTCAACATAAGCTACATCCAACAACCCAAAAATCTTTAACACCTTCTTCAGGTATCGAGATAATTCAAGACCACATACACTCTCACTTGCATATGCATGTTGTCCATCAGGTGTCCATGAGGGTAATATCTGGCACAGAGCAGTTGACTGGGATGGTTATTATGTGGCTTCTAGACAGGTAGAAGGTCTGTAGCCTAAGCGTTTGCTTTGAAAATAAGTGAAAGAAATACATGAAGAAAGAGAGTGACTTTTCTATGGCGTTTATTAATCTGTAGAAAACAGAAGACAGGTTGACAAAGAAACATTGTCGAAGCTGCTATTAATGTAGAGGGTATGTGACAAGTTACTATATCCAGCGAAAAGTTATACCAGGAGAGTACGACAAGTGCGCAAGCAATAGAATAAGGTGAATCGTTCCTAGAGATTACGGGTTTGCATCAAGGATACGCTATGTCACCATGGCTATTCAATCTATTCGTGAAAGTGGTACTAGGAGAAATGGAAAAATGCTCAGCTCTCAGAGCAAGGGGTAGGTCTTCTGTATACTGGGGTTAGGAGGGCATGGGATAAAATCATTTGCCGTTTTGGATGGGATAATACTTTAAAGGAAGCCACTAGACACGTACTCAAGATAAAATGGTAACATTTCGGAGGAGTGTACGAAAGAAGGAAGGTTGAGAGTAAGGAAGACCAAGAGTAAGGTAATGATGTGCGGCAAGGTGGTGAGACAGGATGGTTTCAGTGTGAGTTTGATTTAGGAGAATCTGAAGGAAGTGTGGTACATTAGGTACCTGGGAGGAGACGTGGTAGCGAATGGAAAAACATGTGGACAGAAGTGAGTCACACGGTGGAAGAGGGAACGTGGGGGGAGGACACCTCACTGTCTGTTACGGCAAAGATGAACATGTCTGAAGGTATGGTTGCCCGGGTGGTATAGCACAGATGTGAGTTTAGGACCGTGAAAGCAAAGGAAAGGAAGAAAGCGCACGTGCTGGAATCAAAATAGTTGATGATATGCGGCTTGAAACGATCTTACTGTGTGAAAAATGACATTCTTAGGAAGAAGTGCGAAAGTGAGGGTGGTATGATTGAAACGCTTTTCCAGAGTATGTGAAAGGGCCTGATATATAGAAAGGATCAGCGAAGAGGGACTGGCAGCAGATCTATGTGTTGGAGGGAAGAGAGAGAGGCCAGGGAGGTTATAAACGATATATGATAATAGTACCTGTGCACTCAGGAGCATAAGAGTCATGCATTGGATAGAGAGGACCCAGTGATCTGTTGCTGTCTGGATTTCTCTAACGAGCTGGAACTGTGTAATATATGAGGGACGAGGTGTAGTCATTAGGCAGAACCAAATCATAAGAAGCGATGAGCGTAAAGCCTTAACAGTGCATGGGGCTTGGCTGTGGATGGTAGTTTCTGAACATAATAGTACACATGACAGATAAAAGCTGGGTATGTGCAAATAAAGCCATTGTTCGTTCGTTCCTGATATGTGAATGACAAACACTGAACATGAGCCAAAGAGGCAACTGTTCCTTTGATCCTCTTGTTACTCTGCTGAGTGGGAAAAGTGATGATATATAATATAGAAACATTATCGTAGTTATTTTCATTATTATTATCATTATCATCATTCTATTATCATTATCATCATTATCATCATTATATTATTATTATCATCAATATTATCATTCTATTATTAGTATTAGTATTATTATCATTATCACCATTATCATTACCACTACTACTATCACAATAGCAACTGTAATAGTATTAGTAGTATCTTATTCATTATCATCAAGTTGGCTGGTATGCTGACTCATTATTATTCTATTGTTATAATGATTGTTGTTGTTGTTGTTGCTGTTGTTGTTGTTGTTGTTGTTATTATTATTATTGTTATTATTATTATTATTATTATTATTATTATTATCATTATTATTATCATTATCATTATTATTATCATTATTATTATTATTATATCATCATCATTATTATTATCACTATCATCATCATTATTATTGTCATGATCAATATTATCATAATTATCATTATCATCATTATTATCATCATTATCATTATTATCAACATTATTATCATTATCATTATCATCATCATCATTATTATCATTATTACTGTTATTGTTATCATTACTGCTACAACGTCTACACAAACACACACACTCACACACACACACACAGACACACACACACACACACAGACACACACACACACACACACACACACACACACACACACGCACTCAACTTCTGTGAGACATCTGGAACATAATGTGGCTTGACCTACAAAAGTAAAGGACATGTAACTTCTGTCGTTTTCTGGAATTGGGGGTCAGGAAGCAGGAATCCCAGAGTGGATACCACACAGTGAAGACACTTGTGTACATCATGTTTATGCGCCGTGAACAACAACAAACAGCAAATCCTTATCTACATCATCATGACAATGCATGCTTATCATGTCTCACCTGAGTTCCCTTGACTGTGAATCAGCCATTGTAGAATATTTTCTTAGACAACAGAAACTGATAGATTTCCTCTCTGTCTCTAGTATCAGAATCTTTACCTCGATAATGTACTCTGTAGATTTACTCAAGAGTGATAGAACAACATGTCACAGTAGCCATGTTAAGTGTATCACGTTATAGTAGTGGAGATAAGAGACATTTATGAAGAAGCATCAGGTGAGGTGATCTGTGGACTGATGCGCAACACAGGGTACTGGTTGCTCCGTTTTCTAGGCAACTCGTGAAATACGCCCATATCGTAGCTCAGTAACCAGAAGCTTATACGAAAATATCCTCTATTACTATCATTTGTCTTTCCTATAACTGCATAAAACTTTTTATCATATGATGAGGGATTTGTTTTTGGTCGCTGATAAGAGAATTAAGAAGTAATACAAGATGAAGTTGCATTACAGAAAATGGAATCATGGTACCTTCTAGATAGGTCAGTTTGTGTGTGTGTGTGTGTGTGTGTGTGTGTGTGTGTGTGTGTGTGTGTGTGTGTGAGTGTGTGTGTGTGTGTGACCCTTGCCAAAGCGTCATCATTTACTTTCACACCACCTGCCTCACACTGTAGCCTATTACTGTCTTCATCATCTCTTTCCCACCCTCCATGGACCATTTTCGCTCGTCCACTACAAATTAACCCTAAACCATCGCTATCACTCTCATACGCACACACACACACACAACACACACACACACACACACACACACACACACACACACACACACACACACAAAACACACACTAGTCCATGCCTCTCTTCCATTAATCTTTATTTCTTTCATCAGTCTCCCACATAGTTACCTTCACAAGCACCACGTTAACCCAGTATGCTCGACCATCTTACTATTTTCTACAATTTCCATTAAACTGATGATTATCTTTGCCTGCGTCAGTTTCACAAATCACAGACAAGCCAACGGACCACGCCCTTGTCTGGAGACTTCCCTCGGTCACCATCCATCAAATTAGTTACCTCGATAGTTTAAGGATAAGCGTAGAAATCTAATGAGGGCTGGAGATCTTATCAGCGTTCCCGAACTTCTCAGGATGCCGGGAGCGGCCGTGTTGACATTTCCCAGATAAGTATCGCGACCAGGGACGAGGTAACGTCCTACAGCACTTGCCTACCGTCATCAGTCATGGCTGTCTTCCCTCCGCGCTTTTTATATCACTATATCCTGTCAACAGGGAAGATAATAATGCCCCAGTGAGACTCTGGTTTTGTATTGCAGAGCCACCGAGTAAGCCTCGTGTTTGTCGTGGAGATATGACTAGGACACCGTGAGGCGTCTCCGGTATGTCACTGGAAGTGTAGAAAAAGGGAACCCAATGGAGTGTGGTGTGTGTGTGTGTGTCTGCGACTGAAGAGGGTCTGCAAGGCGGTGGTTGAGGTAGTGGTGGCGGTGTTGGTGAAGCTATTCCTGTTGGCTACCGCTGATCATACTACTGCTGATGCTGTATTAGTGTTCGTGTTCTTACATTGTCACATGACTCACATAATCGCTATATTATCTTTCCCATAACAACATACCTCTTAATTACTTATCACATCGACACACCACTGACATACCTGTCACCTGGTTGTCCCCCACACTTACACACCATTAATAAGTTAAGTGTCTCAAGAAACACACCCCTGACACACTGTTATCTGAGTGTTCCTACACCTACACAACACTCTTGTGCCTCTCTTACCATTGTCCTCACGTTAACACACACCATCATTCATACACCAAATCCTCATTAACATACCTATTATACCATCGTTCTCACATCCACCCACCACCTGTATACTTATCGCATCCTTTTTCCCATTCCACTATGCCACTCTCCATGTAGATTATTGTCCTAGAGCCCACTGTTAGAGCACTGTTATTCTACTACCTACACATCACTCGTATACGTGTTAGATCATTGATCACACACACCCACACACCATTCACATTCCTTTAAACTAATTGTTCCAACTCATCTAAGTACTCGGATACCACTTGTATCATTGCTCCTACACCCATAGATATACACATATCTATTGATTGTTACCACACTTTCATATCACGTGCATACTGTCATATTACTGTTGCTACATCCAACCATTACTTACATACATCTAGCATTCCAAACGTACGTTTTGCCCATACGCCTATTGCATCACTGCTCTCACACCAGTATACCATCACCTCATCTATCATATCCTTTCCCTAGTCTTACACCCTACTCCCTACACCTGCACACCATTCACACATGTATATTACCACTGCTCCTAAGCCTACGCATTACTCACATGTTTGTTACATCACTCTCCTCACTGGTACCCTGGGAAGAACACATGTCTCCTTCTGCTCAACCCCCAGATACCATCACGCTTAACAAGTACTGCTGACGTTTAGGTATCATTCCCGGCTGCTCAGGGCTCGGAGACTACCGTGCTTAACAAATCTTTTCGACGGATCGACGCCGTCCCCAGTAGCTCAGGGTTCGGGGACGCCCATGCATAATAAATATTGTCGATGGGTCAAAATCGTCCCCAGCAGTTCGAAGCCTTGACACCATTATGCTCAACAGGTATCTTCGCTACGTAACACGGTCTCCGGCAACTCAGGGTTCAGATAACACCGTCCTCAACCAGTAACCTTGCCGTCAAGACTTCTCCCGGATCAGATTAGAGTAGGTTAGGGCTCACACACCGCCACATTCTTCATTCATTGCAGCCACACTGGTATCTCCCAGAGCTCAAAGTTCGAACAACTTTTTCAACAAGAATCTTAGCCACTCAGACGTTATCCCTAGCAGCTCGGAGCTCACACGTCACCATGGTCAAAAAGTACTGTGTTTCTGTTGAAAATGGAGCATCCGTCGAAGAATCTGCGAGGAATATATGACATCGTGTTAATTCATATTTTCATGTTCACTTCAACACTCCAATACGTATCCAAACTTCCTTTTTCTTTTTCTTAATTAACACTAAGCTATTCACAGTAGTTTCGAACTCTTCGTAATCTCTGACCTGGGACTCCATGCGCGTACTCCCTCTCTCTGTGCTCTGATCTTGTGCCATAAGAAACTTCAACAGGAAACTTTGCTTCTATTTAACACATTCAATTTATCATTACCGTTTCACCTCCTTGAAAAAGGTGTATTTCATTATTAATTCACATCACGAATCTTCATCGCTTAATCCCTCAAAATCATTTTCAAATTTTGTTTTTCTAAAGAACTGAAATATTTTCTGAAACGCTGATCTGTGGTTTGGCAGTTTAATTTTGAAAATGTGTTTATAAGAAAAAGATGATTTCCTTCACAAAAATATGTTATAATGTTCGAATTACTTTGCTTTTGATAAGAATGTTTGGTTAACACATGATTATTTTCAGCAAATAATTCCGTTAAGCTTTCATTACATGCAAAGAACTGAAACATATCCTACCCCAATATATTCCCAATGATTTTCCTCAAACACTCTTTGATTTACATTTCTAAATAATCGGCTAAGAAAACAGTCATTCCATTTTTTTCATTTGGTCTTAATACAAGGTTGTGTTTCATTTTCTAAACAGGCTCAAAGTCATAACGGTCCCATTTCAGGACCTAGAACTTGTCTCGTCCACAATAAAGACGGAGCAGCCATCATCATCACTGTACAACCCTAATGCTGTAAAACATAAGTACCATAGTACACCTTCCTTCCATTCATTCTTTCACATGACATTATTTCTAACTCCTCGACTTATGAAGGTGTACTGGCGTAGCTATGGATCCCCTCCATGCTTGCCGCACGTACACCCTCCTCCCACGCCCCGATGACTTCAGACCCGATAGCAAAATGCGCAGCAATGATCCGGAGCCAATTTCTAGAGGCAGCACGGCTCAACGCGTCCGCCGTCCCCCTTGGCTTCCCATCATACGTGTCCCTCATATACCATGGCCATTCTACGGCTTCCTATGAGGGAGGGAAAAGCAAGTAGCTGCCTCCGCCATGTCTCACCATCCACACACACACTTTCCTCACCATGACACCTACCCACCTACTTCCAGTACAATTTTTCACCATCTTCAATCACGCTTTTTTTTTTCACCTCGTCTCACTGTCGTGATACGAGATGCACCACAGCGGCTTACCTTTTGTTCTTTTTCAATCATTCTGTTCATTGCAATAATTCTAACTGTCTTGCCATACCATCCTGATTTCTAACATGCAATGACACTTCATCTCGTTGCACTGTCGGCAAGCCATAAAGCCTACAGTTTCATTGGCATAGCCTGTCACTGTGTGCAGCGACAACAGTCGCGTATTCGCTTACAATACTGACACCTGCCTCAACTCAACACCTCACCGAGACTACCATAACCCATCAGTAGCTACACCAGATGCGCTATGTCTCATCATCCTAACTCCTTCCTTACTATAATGTGTCTTATTTTCATCACGTGTACCGACACTATTTTCGTTCTTTCCAATAGCCATGATAAAGATCTTACACTCGATGAAAATGCATCCATCATCAGTTGATGTCTATATCAAGAGAGAGGCTGATCTTAAGTGATAACAATCGCCTTCAATCATGTGTCTTAACAATGGAAAGATTCCGACAGTGTTGACGCTGGCACAGAGTAAGATACTTTCTTGTCCTCATGATACAATCTGCTTCACACCTCCATGCTCCTGGGTTACGCCGTAACCGAGGAGGTAGGAAGGCAATGTCTGCAAAAACCGAGACTGGACACCTGGTGAGTGCAGGTGTGTGGGATGTAAAATGAGGAGCTAAAAGTAGATAATACAACCCTGGCGCTTCTGTATGACAGACCGAACTATTGAAATAACTTCTTGAACCTCATGTGGGTCTTGAAAGGTGACCCGTGTTCATAATCTGGTAGACTCCGTATTCATAATTTGGTAGACCTAAAATGCTAATGAGGAAAAAGAAAATTATATGATTTTTAGAATTTTTCACGGAAGATTTACTATACTAAATCATCGATGTAATTTTTTTTTCATTTTTATTACAGGGTTAAGAAGTGAACACGCACATCAGAGGCATTAATAGTCAACAGGCCCTTCACAAAACGTGCTTACCACCTCCCTCATTAACGCTATCAACATTACAGAAAAAAAAAATGCTTACATTACCGCGAACATCATTTATAATTTAATTTGTAAAAGCAACTCATCCACCTACATGGTTCCTTGACCAAGCTGCTCCTAACACTGAACTAGTCCGTGAGCTGAGATAAATTTCTCTTGCATTTAAGAATCAAATATTTATATGAGAACATTAAAGAAAAGCATTGATTTTGGAGGGAGCTGCACAGAATACTATAGGGTTCTTCGCTAGTCATTAGGCTTGCAATAGTAACTTTATCTTGGTGGGCTAGCGCGCATGAATGGGACAGCGCATCCACTGTGTCGCAAATACGAAAACGCAGAGAAGAGTGAGGTTGGGATCCATTCGAGTACACAGAAGTAAGAGGCTAAGACTCAGCAGAGTACGTGTGGAAGAGTGAAGCTGGGTTCCTGCCGGCAACATGAATGTATGAGGATGGGGACTGACCGAATACATGGAGGTATGGGGCTGAATTTTCCCCCAAACTTTCTCGCTGCATTTCAATGACTGAGTCATATTCTCTTTTTCTATCAATCACACATATTGGTATTTGTAACATAATATCCATGATAAAGCCATTATCGTTCTAATTTACTCAATAACCTGCAGGCCTTTCATCTTCCTGCATGTGTAAAGTGATTTCTGAATAAAAGTGTGAAACAAACTCGTACGAACTCTCTTTTAAGTAACGAAGTCACAACCAAATCACGGAGAGGGACGCGGGACACAAGGTAGTGATGCGTTGTGCCATTGGTCGGTCTAAGACCCCTCGGCGCCTCTGCTGAATATTCGTTGGTGTTAAACCTGCTGTGGTGCGACATGTACAGCCTTGCTGTGTATAACCACATACAAAACGTCACAATTTACTTTCTTGGTTGATTTGGTTACATAGCTGTCACTAGTGAAGGCTAAATTCACCATACTAAAATAGCTGAAACATACGACATTTTGACAACAAAACAGAAACTCGTTCAATCCGGCGGAGGCCTTAGACTGTGGTCACAGGGCGTCTCGCTCATTGGTCCTCTGTGCGTTGCTGCCAGCCAACCACGAACTGGTCCTGCGCGTCGTGAAAAAGGCTGATATTTCTGTTTTCGTGTATGAGCACGGTAGATTACACCTCTATGAACAGTAGATGTAAGGTTCATTATTACGAAGAAAAAGGGACGTGAGTGAAAATCATGATATTCATCTCAAGAACATACATAAATCATCTAACTTTTGTGGCTTTATTCTTCTTGTCATAAATACAAATGATATTCAGGGATGATCTTAACCTCTGCACAAAGTGCAACCAATCAGAGTTGGTGGTGCAGATGTTGGTGGCTCTGAGTAGCGACTCCCACCAACAGGTAATGGGCCCGTTTCGGAACCAAGCAGAAGTCGGAAGATCTAACAACCATTCTTATTCCATCTACACATATTCTAGCTAGAATCACTTGGTCACCCACCAACCACCCCTGATGGCAGCAGAGTTAAATGAAACATATGATAGAACAATTTATTATAGATAATAAATGCGGTAATCCGCGGATGTTTTTGCTAAACTGATACAGGTTGTTTTGATCACATGGTCCTCGTAAAACACAAGTCCAGTGCAGGTCCTCCCTCGACCCACCACCATTCATACAAGGTCCTCATGACTGTTTGTGAGCAGTGCTATATCAAAAATGGCGGCCAGCAACCATTCTGACTTGCCAAGTTGTCAAGAATAATAAGTCGCTGCTATGCGGTGGTAGACGGTCAACGGAATGCTGACCATCCAGCTTTTTCTTCAACGGTCTGATGGATCATATGAGCTGCAGCAAACTATGCATCAGGAATATCAGACAGCATGTTGAAAAGTGTGTCAGGTCACATCAGCAGCCCACAGGTAGCGCTGAAAGGCAATGGGTTGGGAAGTGTGGTCAATGAAAATGTCTCTCACATACACATTGTTAGTGCAAGTGGTGAGGGAAGAGGTGAAGGAAATCAACACATGCATTTATATAGACAGTGTTGTGGCTGAATGGGGAAAAATCATACATACGAATATTACTGGTGGTGGTAATAATGTTGGTGTGACCGAGAGAAGCTCTCGGTCATACAGCATTAGGTTCCATAAACAAAATAAAAAGGATCACGGCGAAATTAGCTACGAGGGGATATATCACCGACAGTAATTTCGATATAGTCCTGTTGACGGACATACTGTTCTTCCAAAAAAGAGCCATCACAAAACTAGAAATCTTCATGTTTTGAAATTGATTTGGCCTGAAATTAGATCACTGTTGGTGTTGGTGGGGGGGGGAGTGAGGATAGGTAGCTTCATCAAGTGTGGTCCTAACGTGGTGCTTTGAAGCCGAGGAAAACGAAGAAAGATTAAGGGAAGGAGCGAATGGACACCCAAGGAGTTCTTCACAAGCCTTGTTCACGTTTTCTGTGTCTGTCTTGTGCACCCAGTGTCTCTTGTACATAATGTGTATCTTGTACACCAAGTGCTTCTTTCAGAGTCATGAACAAACTGCTCTTTGATATTTAATAAGAAGAGAGTGAAAATACGCTTCAATCAGGTAATCCCAAAACCTTAGAGACTTTTAAACGTTTGGATGCTTCGTTAAGACAGAGCAGAGAGGGGGATTCAAAGTGTTGAAACAATTCTTAAGAACCTTGAGTTGGTAATTGTGGCAGCTTTCTCCTAAAATGGTGTGTTGCAGGTTCTTGCTAGATTGGTTTTTGGGCTGGGTGTCTGCTGTGTTAGTAGTGGTGGCTGTCTGTTGGAAGGAAGTTTTTGCGTGTGTTTTTCTCTGGCATGGTGAGACACTGTGCCGATAATGTGGCTTCTCCCCTAATTTCACAAACCTTACTTGAGCAGCAGAAAAACATGGGTACTAAAGCTGTCAGTGGTACACTCTCCTCTTGGAATCAAAGTCAAAATTTCACTTGACCTCAAACTGTGTTCAGGGATGATTAGGCATCGTATGTGACTGTGTGTGTGTGTGTGTGTGTGTGTGTGTGGTGCGATAATTCAAAGGGAGGGGAGTATATGTTTTCTTTTTCTTTTCATGGTTCATCATGCCACGCACATTAATGTTTTCGAGGCAACGGATATCATGTAACTTAGTGCCGAATAAACAAACTAAATAGTAAAAGAAATTTAAAGATTTTAAGTATCTTGTTTCCTTTCAATACCTTAATGTCTATGTATCATTTGAAGTTTGGGGGAAGAGCTGCAGCGTGTAGAATGGTTAACAGCAAGACAGATAAAGACGACCACCACACTTGTGTTGAGGGGGTGTGGTGAGTAACAGTGCCACGTCATCAGGGGTGGGGCTACGGAAGAGGAAGGAGCCAATCGAAGGAAGGCAGAAACAGAAGAATAGAAGAGAGAGAAGTGAATGATACATGAGGACGGTTATATTTCGAAGAGTTGTGAGAGGTGGACGGCCTATGTCAAATAAAGGAGTCACAGGTTTACGGAACGAGGGAATGAGGGAGCCCAGGTGGTGGCGACGCGCCCCCAGACAACAAGATGGCGGGGCGGGATGTGTGTGTGTGTGTGTGTGTGGCGCCACAAGACGTCCTTCACTCCGCCCGTCGTCCACCACACGCACACCAAGCCATTTTGTAGCAATCATAAACACATGTAAGATGTGTTTTGAAGGAAGATAGATGTCTTGAGTGCATGTAGCAGCTTGGTGCTCTTAAGTCCCTACGGTTTCTTAGGTGTTTTTTTCTTCTTTTAATGGCAGTTGCTGTGTCTTTCTTGCAAACAGATTTTGTTCATTTAGTCATATATGTATCTGTCATGTAAGAACTTTAAGCTGTAACTGCACTGCAAAACGTCGTGTGGTTATTCCGTCGGAGACCCTGCGCTGTGGTCACAGAGCTGTGCGTTCATTGGTCTCGGGCGCGTTGACGTCAGCCAACCACAAAATGGTCCAGCGTTCTCCCTATCACGCTAATGCTCCTTCTTTTTGTCTCAGATATCTTTGTTTGAACACGGCAAGATGCATCTTTATGGGCAAGTGATCCATGGCTTATATATCCTGGCTGTCACGAAGGACGAGGGACGTGAGTGAAACTTTCGACATCAGTCCGTGTTCGAACCACGAGGCGCGTAACATATATTCTTTTATATTTTCATTTTGCCTCAAACACAAAAGAGTTCTAAGGATGACTTTCAACCTCAACACAAATGGGCGGCCAATCACAGATGGTGGTACCGGTGAAGGTGGCCCTGAGTGGCGATTGCCAGCCTCTCTGCCCGTCATTGGTGTCACCTCCCAACCACTCATACTCCAGATAACATAAGTTTCTACACCAAGATAATTCAAAGTCACCCACCAGCCAGATATGTTCACCCGGCGGCAACAGAGTGTAAGACGTGGGCAACAAAGATGATCAACTTCGCTTGCGTGTTGATGACTGTATACAAGCAGGGAGCGTTATCTAACCATGTGCGTCTGTTGTGTCTGTACAAATTGTCACGACACACAAAGACAATCCTGTTGTGTTATAAGGACCGTCACGTCACGCCGTATGACGTGTCACCCATACGACAGTCTGTTGACTTCCCTAGCCTGTAGCAGCGCCACACCAAGATAGTGGTCGACATCCACTCTATTTTAGCGAGACTGAATAACAAACAGACAAGTCTTGGGCAATGGCCAATGGTTAACAGCGCGTTCGATGCCCAGCACCATTTCTCGCCGTCTGCAACAAGTGCTGAGGCAAAACTACGTGCGAACGTAACCACAAATTGCAGCAGCCAAAAGGAGAGACAATCCATTTAGCAGCGAAAGGAACTGCCCCATGAATGTCGTCAGTGCAGTTAGTGGTGAAGGAAACATACTGTGGTCATGCAAAGGTAGAGAGAGAGAGGAGGAGTAAAAGATGAAAATAAAGGATGTTCTTAATTGCTGGGTCTGACTCCCCTGATGGTGCCAGGGAGATTGGGGTAAGAGCTGCTGGTATGATTTAGATAGGGCAGGAGAGGTGGTTGGAAGGACCGCAGGTACGAAAGGATTTAGAGAGGGCAGGGAAGTGGTTGGCTGCGATGATTACGGTATCAAGAGCTCTTAATCCAAGGAAGTTGGTAATTTTACTCATACTGGTGACGGTGGTGATAAGTGGGGAGGAGAGTGAGTGAATGGGGGGGTGAATGGCCGCATTAGAAGTGTACTACGAGTCCATCCCTCGTACTTTCCCACGTACGTCACGTCTGTCTAGTGTCCCAGATCTGTCGTACACACTAGGGTTCACTTAAACATAAGGTCTGTCTCGTGCACCAGATCCGCTTCATGCTCTAGGTCTCTCGTGTACCAAGCCTGTCTCACGCATTTGGTCTTCCTAGTACACAAACTTTGCCTTGTGGGTCAGGTCTATCCCGTGAACCATGCCCGTCTGATGCGCCAGGTCTCTCCTATACACCAGGTCTGTCTCATGCACTTGGTCACTCTTATATTGCAATGACGTCTCATGCACCAAAACTCTGCTGTTCATCAAAAAGTTATCCGAGATATGATACTATTCTTCAACCAACACGTGAATTATCATCTTGTACAGACGTAAAGTCTGCAGGTTAGTTTGCTGACAACGACGTTCATTTAAGAGAATTATGCTTACGCTACATGAAATGACGTATTGGCAACAGGAAAGACCATTTAGATACAGAGAACTACATGGATGCTACAGATATTGACGTGCAGACTGCAGAAAACAAAGGGTAGACTGTACAGATCACGCATACATTAGAAGACATTTAATCGACAGAAAGGCCACAGGGAACGAGAGACAACAAAGACCAACGGGGACAGTACAAAAACGTCCGCAGACCCTAAAGTGTCGGGTGCAACAAACAACGCACATGCCATGGAAAGGGACGTGCAGGACATAAACAGCGCTATGTCGACCATACACAACGAGATGCAGGACACAGAGATAACAGACATCGAAATGTAGGCTACAGAAAGCGACGGTTGAATCAAATAAGATACCTACGTAATGGACCGAAAACGAGAACATGGAAGACCACAGGGAACGACCTGAAAGCTACACAGAGGGACGTACACGTCAAAGAGTGCGACAGTGACAGTAAAGGACATGGTGGGCATAGTATGCGAGGTTTAAGATAAAGTTAGCGATCTGTAAACAATGCAGAGTGACGTGCCGGATACATAGAGTGAAATATGCGTGACAGGCGGGGAAGTTTTGCCTAAAATAAGCGACCTACTAACTAAAGATGGCCACAAGGAGCAATGTTCAATTTGCATACAACAAAATGGAGGCTATAGAGAACCGCTGGCCAGAAAACATCATATTTTTTCTTCTGTACTGAAACGTCAATTCACACACGAGTGTTGCGACAGCGAGCTGATGAACACTTTAAGTGTTCATCAACTCGCTGTCGCAAACAAGACCCGGAATTCCACGGTAAGCGCCAGATGAGAATGCTTTGTGCTTGTTGATGAAACTGAAGGAGACGGATAAGAGAAGGCCTAGAAGGAAAGGAGGAGGCAGGCATAGAGATCGAAGAAGAGTGTGGTACAGACTAAAAGGAGAGGAGGCAAGTGGAGGTGTAGTTGGGTTTTGGGTTGTAAGGAGGCGTTAATAAGATGAAAATAGGAACGAGGATATGACTAGGGATAAGGACGCGATATGGAAAGGACGAGCCAAGACACAACGTGGGATAAATTCAGGGTCTCAGTACCTCGCCAAGTGAAGACCGTACCAAGAAATCTACATAATAATGATATTTATCCCCAACGCTTCGTCAAGCAAGACGAGACACTTTGCTGCATGTATTCCTTCTCATGCTCCGAACCCCTTCGACAGTTTCTCGTACCCTGCCTTTCATCTATGTACACTTTCTTTATATTATAATTCTCTCTACATTTTTTATGAAATAAGTTACTTGCTTAGATGTTCTTATCTACATGATGATTCTCGAGGATACGTCCGCCGTGTATTACTAGCGAGCAGACCGTCTGTGGTGCTGTTAATGGTTACCCACTGTGGTTGTGGTAGTTAGTTGTGGAATATGAAGCAATGAATGAAGCACGGATTTATGAAGCAGGGAGCGTGACGGAGGACCAAGACCCTCGCAACACACCCGCCCCTAGACGCTTCCCCATAGAAATGGTTCCTTAAGAGGTAAACCTCATGATGCTAGTGAGTGATAACTAGAAACACGTCAGATTACTGAATCTTTAATCGTCTATGGAGGACTGTTGTACGTTTTAGCCATACTGAATCATTTTACAACCAAGAACATATCATTCACAAGGTTTGAATACACAGACACCAATGGCACTTTCTTTTATGTCTAGTCTAAGCCAGGTACCCATTTTATCTATCAACCCCTAGGGGTGGATGAACTGTTGGGTTGACTGTGGACAGACTTCCGAAAGGAGGAGTTGCATGGTCTAATATATGAAACTTCTCAGATTATCACATAAAGTAATCATATAATGAAGATAAAGTCCAGAGGGCCATCAGAACTTAGCAAAAGACATCATCTGGTGATTAGATTCCATGCAGAATCTCGCACAATGAGTTGCACGATCATTTTCATTCATCGCTTCGTGCAGCATTCGCGTAATTCGTACTCTCGTTACTCTCCCAAAGATATACCTAAGTGCTCTAGTATACTTAGTACAGTTAGGACGTTAGTGAGGCTTTGCTACTATGGTATCTTCGCGACTACTTTGAGGCATTTTGGCTTCAACTGCAACATGGAACAGGCTCTGTGTTTCAGACAGAGATTCACTGCTGAAACACTGTTGTTCGTATTTTATCATTAATAGAATTCACGCAGTGTTGATGACAGTGGATTTCTGCTGGACTATTGATAGTAGTAAATTGTATGTTGGGACAGCGGATCTGTATGTCTGCTCATATGCTGTTGCAGCCAGTGCTTGTTTGCTAAGGTGGGCTTTAACCAGTCTGCTAAGTTTGGTGGTATTCCTTTTCATCTTGCTGTGGTGATAATTATATTGTAATTGCTGGGATGACTGCGGAGGGGAAGGAACACAGCTCCTCTCCCACCTCACTAACCTTTTGTAAGTAGAAAGGAAACAACTTAATATTCTGGAGCTAAATCTACGCTTAAATGTTACTTTGTCCAGAGACATATGAAAGGTCCAAATAGAGGCAGAGGCATCTGAGTGGCCGCGCTCTAGCCACAGCACGTTACTCAGAAGTTATTGGAAACATTCATATCCAAGTCTCTAAATTCCAGTGTTCAAATTAGCACCCGAACTCATGTATCACAAATACCGGCTGCCACAGAACACATTATTGAACATGAACGTACCATTTGAACAAGCGGGAATTGGGATGCAAATATATTTTGTCCCATAAACACTTCTAAATGCATTCTTCTCTCCATTCCTCGGTAATGAGTACGTCTTGCAGTGTTGAGGAGGTACAACGAGACTCATGACGCGACCAGAGCACTCGTGCTGGAGGTGTGGTGACCAGCGCGATGCCACGTCATCATGGGAGGGGCTACAGTCCAGAGGAAGAGACACTCAAAAGATGAGAATCGAGAAATAATGAGAGAGACGTGGAAACTGTTGGAGGGGAAAAGGTCAGGAGGTTTTTTTCGAAAGTGTGTAAGTAGTGAAGGGTAAAGAGGTCATAGGTTCATTGAGCGAGGGTGAGGTGAGGAACCAGGTGGTGGCGACGCGCCTCAAGACAAGATGGCGGGTTGGCTGTGTGTGGCGCCACAAAACAGTCTTCACTCCGCCCCGCCAACATACCACACCCCGTCCTCATACCACGGTGTCAGCAGATATGCATCTCAATACCCATAAGAAGTATAATGTTCTTCTACTGGATATCATCACCTTCTTAGCTTAATGTATAATATGGTGGAATGATTAAAACAGTGACGATGTCCTATTTCTCTCTTTTCTAGCAACTGAGATACACAAAGCTCCCAAACCCTTCCTCTCCATCTTTCCTCTTGTTCCTTCCCTCCCTCCCTCCCGTGCTCACGCAGTGCAGTCCTCCCTGATAACGAAGAACTGCAGTAAAGAGCAAACATTTTAGGAAGGGGAAAAAGTGATGTAGAGAACTGCCGATGTGACGGTTACAGAAACCTAGAGGGGAAGACCTTGACTGTACATGGAACGCTGATGTAAGAGAGCACATACGAGTACCTACGATCACCTACAAGATTTTACCATAAGACAGCGCTGGGTCCTGGAGCTCACCGCTACGTCTTCCATAATGAACACTAATGTCTTCCTCTGCTGCCACTATCATGATATGATAATCTATCCTGGGCTTATATGGCAATGACTTCTACTATATATCAAGTCTCCTGTTTCTGTAGTTGTTCCATGGATGCTTCTTATTGAGAGAGAGAGAGAGAGAGAGAGAGAGAGAGAGAGAGAGAGAGAGAGAGAGAGAGAGAGAGAGAGAGAGAGAGAGAGAGAGAGATGCATCTTTAACATCATGATCAAACCACCTCACACCACATATTGTCCTCAAACATTTCATTTCCAACACATCCACCCTACTCAGTACAACCCTATCTATAATAGCCCATACCTCGCAACCATATAACATTGTTGGAACCACTACTCCTCCAAATATACCCATTTTTGCTCTCCGAAATAACGTTCTCTCCTTCTTCACATTCTTCATCGCTCCCAGAACCTTCGCCCCCTCCCCCACCCTGTGACTCACTTCCTCTTCCATGGTTCCATTCGCTGCTAAGTTCACTCCCAGATATCTAAAACACTTCACTTCCTCCAATTTTTTTCCATTCAAGCATACATCCCAATTTACTTGCCCCTCAGCCCTACTGAACCTAATAACCTTGCTTTTATTCACATTTACCAAACTCAGTCACAAACTTCTGCAGTTTCTCACTCGAATCAGTCACTACAGCTGCATCATCGGGAAACAACAGCAGACTCACTTCTTAAGCCCTCTCATCCCCAACAGACTGCATACTCGCCCCTCTCTCTAAAACTCTTGCATTTGCCTCCCTAACCATCCCATCCATAAACAAATTAAACAACCATGAGGACGTCACACACCCCTGCCACAGACCGACCTTCACCGGAAACCAATCACTCTCCCCTCTTCCTACTCGTACACATGCCTTACATCTTTGGTAAAAACTTTTCACTGCTTCTAGCAACTTACCTCCCACACTATATACTCTTAGGGCCTTGCTGATGACTCAGCTGCTCATGCCGTCTCAGTTAACATAAAAAGAAATGTTAAAAAAAATGCAAAACTATCGCACCTTCATTCTATAATGCCAACTCATTTCAGTTTCAAAAAGGAGCTTTAAGGAATATACATATATGTATATACACTCCTTCCAGTGCACGGAAATGATTTTCCAAAATTTCTGGTTGGAGCATTTCTAGTGGTGTGTTATGTTCTTCCAGATGGCGAGTCTGCAGCCGTGTGTGGCGCCGCTTCCTGCAGACACAGAATAGAACTGTTGTGTCCGGGATACACATAACTTTCATGCCTCATCTCATGTTTCCATTGATGTTTGCCAACGTCTTATAAAGGTATGCTGAATGTAGATTTAAGGGAAACGGGCAATCAAAGAAGCATAAGGATTTCCTCACCTATGCTAACCTGGCGAAAAGTAAAGATCGTTCAGAACATGTGAGTGGACGCAACGCGACATCCTTGAGTAGGAGTCTCTGGTTATCTTGCCACCGTTATGCTAGCTGCCCGGGGCCTTGGAAGAAATTCTGATCAATTCAGATGCAATGCAGGAACTGCGGCACTGATGTTCCTTCGGTGACCTTCCCCTCTCAACTACAGGCATTAACTCTCCACCCATCGCTTGTATCTCCCATTTCACCTCTAATGAAACGCTCCGATGTCTCTCTCAACCACCCATTCATCCGCAGCTGTCATCTCCCCAGTCAGCTATAGCTGGTAGTGCATTTATCATCTTCTTTTGGCATCGACATCTGCATAGACGAATACAAGTATTATGAACCGCAAGTGTCATCACTTGGTGCGCCGTGCATAACTATTCTGGCCCAGTATGCTTTGGTATATATACTTTCATGTGTAACACATTTCTATCTTCTCAGAATCGACTAGTCTAGCTTCCATGACCTTTGATGAGCTGCCAGCCACATTTCCATACATGTATTTTCCTAAGCATGTATTAAAGAAAATGCTGTGTAAAAGTAGTACTTCTCAGAACTATTTATATTCGGAAGGTGACACAGTGATTATGGAAGATAAAGTGAGCCAGAGAATGGTGCAGAGAGAAATACAGCGATCTAGAAAGAGAGTTATCGAGGGAGATATAGTCTTCCAGGAACATACAAAGATCTAGGAAGATATGGTGATCTAGGTAGAAAGTACGATCTATGGAGACGCAATAGCCTACGGAGCAGGTGCAGTGATCTATACAGGAGGTAGTGTGCAGTGACCCAATACGACAGAGTTTTCAATGTAGGGAGATCATGCAGTGATCCAGGATGGTTAAGGAAATACAATGATCTAAAGAGACGATACAGTAAGGGTATTTTTTGTCCATGGAGAGTCAATACCACCTACAGACTGATTTCAAGAGAAGGCAAAGTGATCGAGATGGACTATACGGTGAACCAAGGTGATACTTGATCAAAGGAGGAAGGAGATACAGTCATCGAGTGATCGACGAAGGGGACACAGTCATCTATGTAGATACTGTGGTACAAGGGATACAAAGACTCTGGGAAATACACCGATTCAAGATGATGTCGTAAACTCTGGGGTTTTCTTTTCCTGCCGGTGCCTCCCAAGCAGCGCCTGGTGCATGAGATGGTTTCAGACAGGGGGAGGAAGAAGGTGGTTAGATCACAAACCACAAGGGGGGAGAGGCGGAGAGGGGTAGACCCCACTCCATCCCCACCTCACAGTCACCTTTCAAACCACATCCCAAAGTCCACCTCTTCCGGCCACGCCTTCTCCAGCAAGCTCCACCCCAGTACAGTAAGTCCCTCCCTCGTCAGGCTCCTCCCTATCTTCTGTACCCAAACCCTCTCCCTCTCCGTCTAGCCTCACAGCCGGACGTCATTTCGAGAATAAACTGGACAGATTTTTTCCAAAGAATGGATTGGAGGAAGACAAGGAAAATGAATTACTTTATATGATATTTCTTAGCTTTCCTTTCACGAGTGAAATGAGGACTAATTCTTACTCCCAGGAATAGTAAAAACAAGATTTGCTTGGAGAAAATTAATCACATAGTGAACAATCAGTTGGAAGGGTTTAAACAGATTCAGCCAACGAAAACGATAGTAGGATTCTTACAAGCCATCACTTGGGAAATAGAAGAAAGGAGTCAGTGTGAAGAATTCTTACTCGTAACACTTTCATATAACAACAGATTTGCAATATATTCAACCAACGAATGTTCACCAAAACTGCACATTCGCATTTCAAAAAGTAACTTTTAGGCGCACATAATACTTAATGGCATTCTTTTGATTTTATGTTAGCTAAGACGGCACGGGCAACTGAACATTTTCATCAACGCCGCTTCATTAAGGATATATATAGATGCATATATATATATATATATATATATATATATATATATGTATATATATATATATATATATATATATATATATATATATATATATATATATATATATATTGACTTGACCCTCACCCCTACTGTACCTAATAACCTTGCTCTTATTCACATTTACTCTTAACTTTCTTCTTCCACACACTTTACCAAACTCAGTCACCAGCTTCTGCAGTTTCTCACATGAATCAGCCACCAGCGCTGTATCATCAGCGAACAACAACTGACTCACTTCCCAAGCTCTCTCATCCCCAACAGACTTCATACTTGCCCCTCTTTCCAGGACTCTTGCATTTACCTCCCTAACAACCCCATCCATAAACAAATTAAACAACCATGGAGACATCACACACCCCTGCCGCAAACCTACATTCACTGAGAACCAATCACTTTCCTCTCTTCCTACACGTACACATGCCTTACATCCTCGATAAAAACTTTTCACTGCTTCTAACAACTTGCCTCCCACACCATATATTCTTAATACCTTCCACAGAGCATCTCTATCAACTCTATCATATGCCTTCTCCAGATCCATAAATGCTACATACAAATCCATTTGCTTTTCTAAGTATTTCTCACATACATTCTTCAAAGCAAACACCTGATCCACACATCCTCTATCACTTCTGAAACCGCACTGCTCTTCCCCAATCTGATGCTCTGTACATGCCTTCACCCTCTCAATCAATACCCTCCCATATAATTTACCAGGAATACTCAACAAACTTATACCTCTGTAATTTGAGCACTCACTCTTATCCCCTTTGCCAATTGGGAGGTGAGTTTGAATGGAGAAAAACTGGAGGAAGTGAAGTGTTTTAGATATCTGGGAGTGGATCTGTCAGCGGATGGAACCATGGAAGCGGAAGTGGATCATAGGGTGGGGGAGGGGGCGAAAATTTTGGGAGCCTTGAAAAATGTGTGGAAGTCGAGAACATTATCTCGGAAAGCAAAAATGGGTATGTTTGAAGGAATAGTGGTTCCAACAATGTTGTATGGTTGCGAGGCGTGGGCTATGGATAGAGATGTGCGCAGGAGGATGGATGTGCTGGAAATGAGATGTTTGAGGACATTGTGTGGTGTGAGGTGGTTTGATCGAGTAAGTAACGTAAGGGTAAGAGAGATGTGTGGAAATAAAAAGAGCGTGGTTGAGAGAGCAGAAGAGGGTGTTTTGAAATGGTTTGGGCACATGGAGAGAATGAGTGAGGAAAGATTGACCAAGAGGATATATGTGTCGGAGGTGGAGGGAACGAGGAGAAGAGGGAGACCAAATTGGAGGTGGAAAGATGGAGTGAAAAAGATTTTGTGTGATCGGGGCCTGAACATGCAGGAGGGTGAAAGGAGGGCAAGGAATAGAGTGAATTGGAGCGATGTGGTATACAGGGGTTGACGTGCTGTCAGTGGATTGAATCAAGGCATGTGAAGCGTCTGGGGTAAACCATGGAAGGCTGTGTAGGTATGTATATTTGCGTGTGTGGACGTATGTACATGTGTATGGGGGGGGGGGGGTTGGGCCATTTCTTTCGTCTGTTTCCTTGCGCTACCTCGCAAACGCGGGAGACAGCGACAAAGTATGAAAAAAAAAAAATATATATATATATATATATATATATATATATATATTTTTTTTTTTTTTTCATACTATTCGCCATTTCCCGCGATAGCGAGGTAGCGTTAAGAACAGAGGACTGGGCCTTTGAGGGAATATCCTCACCTGGCGCTCTTCTCTGTTCCTTCTTTTGGAAAAAAAAAAAAAAAAGAGAGGGGAGGATTTCCAGCCCCCCGCTCCTTTCCCTTTTAGTCGCCTTCTACGACACGCAGGGAATACGTGGGAAGTATTCTTTCTCCCCTATCCCCATATATATATATATATATATATATATATATTTTTTTTTTTTTTTCTTTCAAACTATTCGCCATTTCCCGCATTAGCGAGGTAGCGTTAAAAACAGAGGACTGGGCCTTTGAGGGAATACCCTCACCTGGCCCAATTCTCTGTTCTTTCTTTTGGAAAATTAAAAAAAAAACGAGAGGGGAGGATTTCCAGCCCCCCGCTCCCTCCCCTTTTAGTCGCCTTCTACGACACGCAGGGAATACGTGGGAAGTATTCTTTCTCCCCTATCCCCAGGGAAAGTATATATATATATATATATATATATATATATATATATATATATATATATATCAATCCTAGCCTAAGCCAGGTAAGTAATGCATCAACCAAAGTGAAGGGAAGGAAGAACACCTGGGCGGACTGTGGACCGACTGCCACCACCAGAATTCGAAATTATGCGGATCTGTAAAAGATCTGCTTTCAATCTTTTTTTGTGTGACTGAACATCGTGTGGAACATACCTAAAAGGTTTCTCTACTGTACTTTGAAATCATAAATCATTATCAATGATGAATTCTGAACAGATAACGGAAGAGCAGGATATTTTCTCACTGAACTGAAAATTCGCAACGTTACGCTATAGGAAGTTTAGCTAGAAAATTCCGTTTTTCTGAAAATACCAACCGCTTCTGGAGATGCTTACGCCACCAGGAGACGTGGATATATCACTAGTTGGTAGAATGACGGTATACTCACCCTCTAGAGGCAGTGAGTGTCTGCAAAAAGCAACGGTGGATACGATACCAGATAGCAAACAGATGCGATGAGCTCACCTTCAGGAGATGATTAATGTGCCAGCAGCAGGGGTGGATACAGAACACGACTAAGACCTAAAGCGGTCTGAACATAGAGAGGCAATAGATGAGAGTTTCAAGACTAAAGGCAGAACACAGAACAGACAGACAGACAGGAGTATCTTCGGGCAGGTTCCTCTCAAGAACCTTCAGCTAGTCTGTCCAAGGAGGGTTTCCCCAAGGCGGCTGAAGTGGTCTTTCCCCCAGCACGTCAGTGTCACCGACTCATGGCCACTCTCTCGCCCTTGTGGTATGGCTCGGTTCCTGCCGCTGTCACTACTGGCCCTGCATCGAGTGCCCTTGGCCGCGTAACACTCCCTCCAGTATAATGTTTACCGTGGAGCACTATACACTCGTCATCGCTCGCGTACAATAGATTCTAAAAGAATTCTCACTCACCGTTTGGTGAATTTTTCCATGATTGAATCAAACTACCGTCCGGTCAACTCAGAGGCGATAAAATTGACACCGATACGATCTCTTTTGCCTCAGTAGAATGACCTACATTCTCATTGTCTCTGTTGCCTTTGGAATCACAAGACTATAAACTTAGAAACAATTATCCCTCTTGCCCTTGCAACGCAGCGTACTTTCTGCCGCGTCTCTCCTCATTCGAATTTGTCACGTTCATTCTCTTTTGTCTTGGCCGTAGTGTATAACGACCATTGCTACATTTCACCTTTCTCCTTAGATGGTTTCCCTGTGGGTTAGCTTGACACTCTACCACCAAGTATACGTGTACTACTGAGATCATTTGTAGCGGGTCAAATGAGGTTTCATAAAGCAGCAAATGTTTCGTTCCAAGTTCATAATGTGAACAGAATAGGAGAAAGAAGCGTAATTACAGTCTGAGGTGCGAGACACAGCAGCGCGAGTATGGCACTGAAAATGTAGGAACTTTTGGCGAGCTCTTCCTCTCTAGTCAGTGGAGTTTCCTAAACAGGAAATTTACGGTCGTTTTTCCCCCCCCCGCTTGCTGACAACGACACATTTATGCTGTTGAACAGCCATCGGCTTCCACCGCGAGTCATGTGTATTTCCAGGCTTAAAACTCATCCATAATGGGCGCTGAAGGTGCTGAGAGTGGTTGTGGCAGTCTGTCATGCACTCACACGTAAAATACTCCTAAAAAAAAGATAGGCTGAGTACCAGGACAAATGATTGAATGTTATCGCATTCTAAGGAATAATTCTGGAGCTAATAAGATACGAAATTAAAGGATATTCTGTAATGGGAAGGGCCGAGAGGGATGTAGGTGGAAAGGAAAGAAAACGATACGAATATAAGTGGAGGCGAGTGGAGGGGAAAGAGGTGGGAAGATGAATGAAGAGGGGTGCAGGCAAAGAACATGGCAAACGAAGGAAGGTAACATAGGGGGAAGGTGACATTCGGCTGCGGAAAATAACAGTAATATTCGTCTCACGTGTGTGACGTTTGGACATCTCTCGTGATAGCATCTCAGAAAGAGATGCAGTGGCATTGAGGCCAAAGTGAAATCTGCCATTCACAAGACCTAACATCCATAATCATTTTGTGAAAGTTGCGCCTTTATGCCTTTCAGAGAATTTTGTGAGGCCAGATTTACCAATATCTCGCCTTACATAAAATGTCTCCAAGATGCTGTAATTTTACGGTTGTCTCAATAAAAAAAAGACACGTAGAAGTAAATAAACAACAATCACCCTAGGAACATTACTCGTGGTTGTGTCTTAAGTGGCCTTACGACGCTGTTGGCCCGCCCACACAGCTATGAGACGAAGTCTCCCACGTAACCCGCTCATCTTAGTCAGCATCAGTGTCAGTGGGACTCTCTATACTTCTTTAAGACATCGTCAGCCACAGTGTACTCAGAAGAGGTAGAGAGGCAGGACTGATGTTGCATAAGGGAACAGATGAAATTGTTCACATCAAACAGTGAGAAACAAAACGACAGCTGTCATCCTCAGTCAGTTTTCCTCTCTGCAAACATACATCCTCTTCAGAAGTGGAGGAACGGGCAAGCCTGGGCGAGAAACCTTAACCAGTCGACCCACAATGCAATATCTGACGTAACCAGATGCAGGCTGGATCTACTACCACCACCACCATGATCTGCATCATTACTATGACTATTGGTACACTCAACGCTTCTTCTACTACTAGAACTATCTCTACCACCACCATTACCACTACAGCCACAAAAACAGAAGCCGCTAATAGGAGTACATCCGATATATCATCCTTCCTCACCACAACCTGAGTAACAGCTTCTACCCCCATCCTCAGCATCACCTTCGTCCTCACTGCCACACGGTCACTGACTGCAGAGTAGAGTAACAATCATCACCAGAGCAAAAAAAAAAGAAAAACAACACCTACCGGAAAATGAGAGGGGTGAGGGTACTTATTTACTTACGAATATTTACAGCGAGATTTTGCTAAAAGGCATGACTACCGCGTAGCACTCACCGCAGGAAAATATATAGAATTGAGAAAAACGAGTCATGTGAGCTATATATTGTCAAGTCGCATATATGAGATGGAGAGAATTTGTTTGTGAGGTGAAATTCAGCTGCTACGAGGACGTAAGGCAGAAAGGCAAGACAACTACCTGAGTTAGAGCCACTGAAGCACTGGCTCACTGCGCAGCCGTCACTAAGTCTCCCAATACCTAGGAGGGAAGTACCTCTCTGGTCTGTGGCTGGTCACAACGTGAGGGAGAGGGAATACCAACGATGAACTTTTGTCATGGCAGCAGCGGAGTTATCCTGATGCGCTCAACGCACATCTTTCTGGATGAATAAGATTATTCATCTCAGCTGCCACCTGCATTACATAATTATAGATTCTTGGTTCATCTGGGGACTGATTTCATTGAACCACATCTTAAGTATTCTACTTAATGTCATTTGTGGTCCTATGCATGTTTCTCATTTCTCCAGATAGTATACTGAACAGCTCTTCACGTTTTCTGGCCGGGCTTTCACGCACATTTGACTTATTTTTGGCATGTTCCAGGATATTCTTGAAGATATGATATTCTTGTATCTTCCTTGTTGACTGTCTTTAAGATTTAGCACATTTTCTTTTAAATCTTCAATTTGTTGTCATGCGTTGCGTTATCATATATCTTTCTCTTCGTCTTCCTAGGTGGTCAATATGTTCCACCATCCCCTCGATTTTGCTGGTGAAGTGCTTCTGAAGTCTTTCTCTTTTGTTTGTTTCGTTGTGACCGTACAACACATCAGTAATCCATTTTCTTTCTTATACATACATCAATTTTTCTTATCAAGAGGTATCTATCTCTGTGGAGAAGGTTCCCAGAATCATACTAACACGTCACTGGACTCAGTACTGTTAGCTTCTCAATATGTTGTCTAGAAAATTAGTTTTTTATTCATGATGACACTGAAATCTTTTACAGTCGTTTCACTTCTTATGACTTTCTCTGTTGCGTCCCTTTATAGCACTAATAATGTAATCTTTACTAAATTCCCACGGGTTCACATTTGCCTATTTGTATTATCTGTCTAAACATATATTGCCTTACTTGTTGATCAGTTTCTGATGCTGTTACTTCGCTTTTACTGGTCTCATCAGCAAAGATCCTGACTAGGCTCCCCTTTTGCTTCGTTGTCGATGTCTTATATCGTGTTTTTTTAATATCTTACAGAGTTTAGCACCATTCCCTGAGGTAACCTTGACAGGATATCTTCCTCCTCAGACTTGATTTAATCGCTACTATCTTGAACTTTCCGTCACTTTGATCCATCCTACTCTTTCTGTTTTGTTATGCTAGTTTTTGGAGCATTCTGTGCTTTCCTTTGTCAATTGCGTCGCAGAGTCAAGGAAAACAGTGCCAATTTTTTTTCCTTGGACTAAGCTTTCATGCAAGTCGTTGTAATGAATTGATAACTGGCTTTGCATAGTTTTTTGGACACAAATCCATGTTATCCTTCTTTTATGTAGCTGTTTCTGATTATATGGTTTAACATATGTCCTTGTATCATTCTTTCAAGGATTTCAGTTACATAAGAAGTCAAGCTATCTGGTGTATAGCATTTTGTGCCTTGATGTATCATTGGCCAATTTGTGAATGTCAGCAATGTTGTTTTCATCCAGATTTTGCCTCACTGGTAACATAGTTTCGCCATTGCTGTTTCAATCTTCTTGAGGAATTTGGCAAACTTTCTATCTGGTCTTGAAGCCTCTATTTCATTTTTGCTTCTTTTGTTGCTATTCTTCTCTTCTTTTTCTATCACCTTCTTCCATTGATCCACAGTTTTCTGTCCCTTGATACTTTTCATTCTGCACTTGTTTTCATTCTGTACTTGTTTTCCTTTTCCCTGTAATCTGCTCAATGATTCTTTGGTCCAGATTATTTATCATAGATGAAAAGATCTAGGCTGAATAGCAAATAATCCCGTCACAGGATTCAGATAGAAGCCTTATAGAGGACTATGTAAAGCTATGTGGGTAGCTGAATGACCAACTTAAAGGCGCTTCCGCAGTAGAAAGCTCTACATCAATGTGGAATGGAAGGAGGTCTACGAAAGCCCTAAAATGGCTAGAAATTGCCTAAGAAAATTACTAATAGTCCTTGACTCATGTACAGCTCATGGTCCTCATGACGTCTCTCAATATGTGGTGAAAAAACATGCATATAAACTTCACAAGCCACCTGCAATACAGTTCATCATCTAACTGGAGGAAGGTATAACGCTAGTGGAGTGTAAAAGGCAAATTTTAGAAAAAATCCTTTCATGTTATCAGTAACTGATGGATGTAATCAGGTAAACAGTAGCTTAGTAATATGAAATTCTCAAGAGGTGGGGACCCACGGGTGTAGAACTGCATCCCCGTCTTGTACAAATAGGTAACCACACATACAAACACGCACACGTAAAATATACAATAGTCGGTTTCAAAGAAATTTTGCAAACGTGCAATTTTCATTTTTTGCGCATTTCTTATGCTCGCAATTCTTCTTTATCAAAGGACTTTATGAACATACAACTTTTTTTTTTCGGTAACCTTTCTCGACACGGAGACCTTTCTTCAAGAAATCTCTGTAGAGACGTAATTTTCTCTCGAAGTAACTTTGCAGACCTGCAGTTTCTTTTCCAAGAACCTCTGTAGATACCCAGTCTTTTGTTCAAGATAATATCTGGACACGGAATCTCCTCTTCAATAATTT
Organism: Panulirus ornatus; assembly: GCF_036320965.1. Classification (NCBI taxonomy): domain Eukaryota; kingdom Metazoa; phylum Arthropoda; class Malacostraca; order Decapoda; family Palinuridae; genus Panulirus; species Panulirus ornatus. Next base: position 27,886,826 of record NC_092241.1, read on the forward strand.
TTGGAAATACGTAATTCCATATACCTAATGAATATTCACAGATGACCAATTTTGTCTTCTATTACTCTCACCTTTCTTAAAAAGATTTCTTTCCGTTCTCTCGTTTCCCCAACATCTGATGGATCATTAAGCTAATTAGTATGCAGCCAGGGAATGGAGGTGCAAATGTAACATTTACCACTTTGACGAAAGCCGACACTACATCAACCCCAAAGAATTACTTTTCAGTCCATTAATGCCATGTTTTTCCTCAGTTTTCTTTTGTATTTTCCCATCCATCCAACCGGATCATCTGGATTCCCACCTGTTTCCCTTAAACTCGAGGTCACAGACAATAGCGCTGCGCATTTCATTATATGCACCATTAAACGCAACACATACTTCTCGCATACATTTCCCACAGTTTATTTTCAATAGTATTTGAGGTCAGTTTCTGCTCAGCCTCAGAACTGGGCCAGCTGCTTCATGGGTGTGGATGAGGAGGTGAGAAACAGGTGTTGTGTGAACGACAGCTTCGATTCAAAATGGTGTCAAGCTCAAGGGCACAGAAACGCTCATCAACGTGTGTGACGTCAGGGGTATATTCTTATTCTACCCTCAAGCCTCTCTGTGCGGGTGTTCCTAATGTCGACTCCTCTCTCTCTCTCTCTCTCTCTCTCTCTCTCTCTCTCTCTCTCTCTCTCTCTCTCTCTCTCTCTCGTCCCCCTTCCTTATCTTCGGTTCTTATTGCCTCTCTCAAAAACATGCTCAAACACAAGTCTAAATCAATACCTATATATATATACATGCATTTATTTTTCTTTTCTTATATGCTGTTCATTTATTTCTTCCCATGTTTAGTCGTATATTTCCTTAAGATCCCTACTGCGCTACGGCAAGTCAGGATGTACAAAGAAGAGATTTGTCCACTTCCCTTCTCTTAAAGAATCAGACCAATCACTTCCACCTGTAATTAGAAACCCAATAGCCTTTTCCTTTATCATAATCCATGTCTCTAATTCACAGACGTACAAAAGCTCTTTATCTTCCACCAAAGGTACTTAGATGTGCCTTCAAGTACACGATAAAACTTCTTCAGACATTCACGATCTGTATCATTTTATGTTGTACCTTTATAGGCAAAAGGAATCGTGAGACGTAAACTTAACTATACCAAATATATCTTTACTCACTCTTCAGAAACAGGGAAGAGGTGGAAGATGAGATACCACCGCATTATCTACGGATCAGTAAGGTATGGCTGTAATGAATGATGATCAATCACGTCTTACTGTATTAGTGAGCATCAGTCAGATACAACTTTAACCATGACTTCTTTATCATCTGTCTGTTCTCTACTGGCAAAAGTCACACGAGGTTGGAGGTCGATCTCCCACGACAGTTTTTACGTTCTGGGGTTAACTGGTAAAAATATAAGTATCAGAGAGAACAACAGTGAAAACAGAGACAACAGAAGACAAGGAAGAGAAGAAGAAAAATGGAGAGGAAAAGAAATATAAAAGAGAATTGGATGTGAAGATGGAAGGTGAGGAAAAGGGAGGAAGAGGTGAAGGCTAGTAGCACATTTAACTCATGGATAAACAAGTATTCTAATCATATCAATCATTAATAATAAGCCTGTTTAAGAATGACAATATATTCTGTACGTATTTCAACTTTTTTTTATCTAACAGATTAGAGTACCCCCATGGCTGGGCTCAGGAGAGACCATGTATTACATTCATCCCTTCCTAATGAATTACCATGACAGTCTACTCTGCTTATACTACAAACTGTGTCTTGATAGTTATCTTCCTGCCAGCTGATGTGGTGGAGGATGTGCTGGGTGGAGAGGAGTCCTCTGCTTTATTACCTTGTCTCCATCTAGATGGAGTAAGGCTCGGGATTCTATCATTGTACTTGAGAAGAAAATTCTCCTCACAGAACATCAGCTCTTTTGCTGTCTGTCTTTCCCATTTTCAGCACTCTATTGACCCACAATAAAACCATAACCACCCATCGTCGTCACCACCACCACTGCCGACCTACAAATTCATCATCATGATCACTACACTGCCACTTTAACACACACACCACCAGCACGACCCTCACAATCAATATAGCTGACCACCAGAACAATGAAGACACTGAATATTCACTGCCCTTTGATCCCACGCTTTTCCTACACAGGCACACACACAGAACAATACCATATCCACCTTACCACTATCACCATCATTATTACTGACCAAACGGCACTACAAAATTACCCCATCACAACTAACACAGCCATAACTACTGACTACTACCACGGCAACTGACATAACATGACCATAACCTCACCATCACCACTAACATTGATGTATTCCAATAACCATAACCCCACCCCACCATCACGCTCTCATAAACCTATTACCTGCCCTCTCCTTGACCTTGCACTCTCACTTATTCCACAGCCATCCAGTCATCTTACCTATACACATATAACATCACTGGATAATTCATCCCTCACCCATAGTTTCCTTCCTAATCCACAATACAAAAAAAAATCCCCTCTATACCCCACTTATAAATCCCTTCGCTGACTTACCCAGTTAATTTCCTCACCACCTTAAACCACCAATCATTCACTGCGACTCATTCACTACGCACCTCATATTACCAAGCAGCTCTTCAATCCAACACACCACAAGTCGTTTACAGTCTCAAAGGCATAGTTGTCTCTTCACTGAACCCCAGCTGTGTCTTTTCCAGTCATCACATCGTCTCTTCATCACACAGCATATCAATCCCCTCAGCACTCAACATCACTAGCCTTTGGTTCATATATCAATTGCCTCGCCATCCTACATCAGTGGTGGCTATTCCACCCGCCCCACACACCTCCACAAGATCCTATCTTGCTGAAATCGTTAATCGCCTCTCCAACTCACATTAACATTTCTCTCTCGAGTACACACCACAGTCACCTTCTCCAAATTCTTCTCTAGTCCATAGCATTAGAATCCTCTCTACCTGATACTGTCAATTCCATTACCATCCAAGCCACCAATCCCTCGCTGCCTTACATCACTTCACACCATTATTTCACACTTTACCCCATGCCACAAGACAGATCTCCACCTCACATCACCAGTCTTATTCCCAGTCTAAAACCTTTATTTACATCTCCATACCATGTTAACGGAGTCTTATCCGCTTCACACCACCAGGTTCCACTGCGCTCCATAACATCAGTTCCCTCCTAACTCCACAACACCAGTTCCATCTGTACTCCACGTCATAAGTTCACTGTCCACCTCGTACACGCAATTTCCTCTCTACTCCACACCACCAGTTCCTTCTCCACCGAAAGGTACCCGCTCCCTCTCCACCTACCATTAAGAGTTCGCTGTGACCCGCATCAAGCTGTCCAAGTGTCTGAAGTTCTTCGTTCCATGTCAGTGGTCAAGCGAGCGTCCAGGTATTCCGTGTGTGTAGGTTTACCGGATTGGAACTCGACTACCTAATGAGAGCACCTGGAACCCTTGCTTAATTACCGGCAGGTCTTAATCCCTGGCATGTACCCCATGCTCCCCTAATGTCGGTACAAGTTATAATTCCTTCCGAATGAGTGAACCTGAATATGCAAGTCCCAAATGATATTCAGAAGCGTATTATCCGGTGTCCGCTGCGTAAGAAAGAGAATCAAATGAAGAACATGTATCAATTTTTCATATCGTGACACATTTCACGAAGGAAACTGTATTAACAACACCGCCAGGTGAGGCCAGCACGCAAAACTTTAGAGTTGTACAGATGCGCAAAAAAGCCATGTGACACGGCTAAAGAAAACGATACCGAGCTCTGTCAGCCTGTCTTGTAATGACTCGTATATTACTCAACTGTCCATACATAACATACTTCATTACGTTGCGGACTGTAGATTCACAAGGTGTAAGCACGCCTAATGCAATGCTTCAGTCACATTCTCTTCTTGCTTCTCTCTGACATCCAAAAACAAATCATCCCTTCATTTTCCTTGCACAACTCCTCCATGTCACCCAGATATCTGGGTACCCACCTTCCACCTGCCTTTAGTTCAAATTTAGTTTTCCTGAAGTATATCAATGTTGTTACTTGGCTCACCGTACTTTCAATGTTTTCTTCGGCTTCAATTTGACCATCTTCCCTTCTCTTGTAACATGTTCAGGTACGCTCCCTTCACCGCTCATGCACATGTATCCATACTTCATTTCCATCATGGTCGGGGTTGATTTTCATGAGGCAGCTATTGCCGTCTTGTGATCATGTCCAGTGCACCTGTATCATCATGACCGGGCACGAGGTCTTCATTAGCAGCGACGACAACAACGAGAAAATCTCTCATCAGGGGGATTTTGCTTCTGATCCCTCCACTGCCTCCTATATGTATCATTAAGACATGGAAGTCGCTACGAGAGGTGAAGGGTAACAAAAATATCAAGACGTCAGTGATCTACACATGAATCTGATGCTTCCATTTCTCCACATGCAAGACACCACACCTGTAAAGTACTATTCTGCCGCTGTTTCAAGGTATGGTGGGAAAGGTCATGGGTGGGGACGTGGTGATGGTAGTGAGGGTAAAGGTGATGGTGGTGCAGGGATGGTTTACTACTATCACATGAGTTTATGTGACGACTCACCTCAAATATACAGTTCCCGTTTCATAAGAGTGCAATCCTCTACAGTCCATCATTACACAACCATTTCCACTATGCTCTCGCTTGCATCAGCATCACCTTCCCTACAGTGAATATCACAATCGTGCCAGCTGCATCACTACTATCACAACCACAACGCCCCATCACCAGCACGCCACCATCTCCAACCGGAACGAAACGAGACGAGGGCGAAATGCGGCCGCCTCTGGGTCGCACACGTAACGATAACAGATTCTCTTCCGTGTCTCACCAGTTCTACCAGCACTCCGGGAATGGGGCTGGATATGAATATCCTTTTATACAATATTTGCTGTTATTGTGAGGGAAATCTATCAATGGAACACAAGCCGTCAATGTAGGTCGATTTTTTTTCTTTATTGTAATGATATCTAGGATTTCAGCTGTCGAAGTATACGTTGAGAGAGTGTTGCTATGATAGTGTGATTGCAGGTTGCATGACAAGGTTAGGCATAGGCAAGCATGGAGAGTATATGTCGGTACAATACATCAACACTAGAGGGTGACAAGCGAGATAAGGGGAACCATTCTTATTGCCAATTCATTTAGTGATAAGCCAGAGAAGGGTCAGGGTACGTTCACATACAAGTGGTATGATTTATAGAATATGAAAGTACATTTAAACCAGTTCAACATTGGAGAAAGTATGGAAAGCTTGGGATAGAAAGAGAAGGCTGAGAAGTGAATGTGATACACGTGTGGTGAGATGAACCAGTTATTGAGCCCGCTGCCTTCATTCTGGATGGCTGACATTCATTTACTCTAAAGTGGAAGCAATGAGGATAACATACGCTATGCAAGCCTGCCACAGGATGTAATCCTCAGCGACTCACTTCAGGACACACTGCTAGCAGTGGTCGATCAATCCAGAGACGATTTCAATAGACGCGGCGTCAATAATGAAAGGGAACAAAACAACGAGGGTGAAAAATTGAGAAAACGAAACGATTGGCAGAAATAAAGACAACGCCGTGCATGAAAAGGAAGAAGAATAGGTGGTGGAAATTGATTGTGACAGCACTGAAGACAAGCTGAAATGCAAAATCAAGTGGAAATACACATGATATTGAGAGAGGGGAAAATGATATAGTGCTGCCCTTAAACGAAAAGCTTGAATACTCTGTACACGAAGAAGAAAACAATGAAATTTCAAACACAAAATGCAAAACATGAAGCCAAAATGAAGCTTGAAGGCCACCAGCACCATCCCTCCCAGGGAGAGACACTAACGTGAGGGGGGTCTGGACACGGTGGGCAGCTGTGTTTACCAGCTCGCTAACCCTTCAACTGACAGCACGCGTAATTATATTTATTTACCTGGCTACCGTCGCGCCTCGTAGTTCCACCATATGTGGCTGTACTTAACATCCTATTCTCCAGTTCATCTGCCTTCCCAGCTCGCTAGAACTCATTATGTATTATAATCACGGACATTTCTTTACCACTGTCATATGTTTACCACCCGTTAACAGTCACGAATAAACGTAGGAAGATTGAGCGAGAAACACCAATGCTATGATATCCTCCATTCATGGCGTCTGTTGGCTGATCATGTGGGTGATTATGCATAAATCTCCCTCCTTCTTCTCCCTAAACTACACTCTCATCCCTCCATCCACTTGAAGCTACGCTACACTCGGCAAACAGGTGGGATACTGTGGGTGTAATTACCCATGCTACACGCGCATTTAAGCAGCTAAATGATGCTACGTTACACTCTGGAAACATGTGGGAGGGAGATTTTGTCTCTACGTCCCAGAACGACACGGTCATTCCACCAGCTAAATTGAGGCCAAACAAAGTTACACACTTACACCATCCCCGAAGCGCATTTACCCTCAACAAACGTGGGAGATTCCTCGAGCAACGCACTCATTTCGCCAGCCATAAGACGCCACGCTGTGCTCAGTAATCATGAGGAAAACTTCATCTACAGGTCTTGGCACTACACACTCGCTACACACCTAGATGAAGGTACATCACCCTCAAGAGATATGTATCTACAGTTCTACGTGTTAAACATCTACTCCAGTGATGAAATGACGGTACGGTAGATTCAACAGAAGTACACATGGATGTTTCTAAAGTTCCACACTGCACATGTATTCTTCACTAGCTAAATAGCGCTACGCTACTCTCAACAAATATTTGCGAGGCGGTGTGTACAAATCCACTCGGAATGCACTCGCGTCACCAGCTGAATGTAGCTGCACCATGCTTTATAGACAGCTGGGTGACTCTGTTTACAGCTCCACACGTTAAAAACACACACTCCACCAACTAAATGACTCCACGCTATGTTTAACAAACAAACTGGAGACAATATTTACATTTCCACGCGCTACACACACTATGCAGAAACGGAAATGAATGATTACGTGCAAAGAAGAAATTACCTGAGAGAAAATAGGTTCACAGGAAAGAGGTAATGCGTAAGTAGACTTTTAGACCACGATGAAGCAGTGAGCTCTGTCTTAGAAGAAAATGGACACGGACGAGTGGATTGTGCGTCTCGGACTTGACCATGACACCGTCAGCGACATCAAGACTATGACACTGTCAGTGACAATGTCCCACATACGAGGCTGATGATATAAGTGGATCTTTTCGATTAATCAGAAATTATCGCAGAGAGAGGGAACAGCGACCACATGCCGGAGGCGCCTTCTCTAAATGGCTAGAAGCACTGGCATGCCGCAGGGCGCGGCTTGAGGGCCGCTGTTGTTTTTATTGCGAGTCAGAAGGACAAGATTTATACCTGAGTATCATATCGGATGATGCTAAGGTCATGAAGGAGGCAAGGAATGACCAGGGTCGCATCAACTAAGATACTTAAAGTTTCAGGGCTGCTCTGATCCACGGCTGGTGAGGTTCACCCCAAACGAATGCAAAGGAATAGAAATGGAACACAACGAAGGAAGTCCTTAATATGATTATATGTTTACAAGTAACAAGGTACATGAATTTCTCAAGGAAAGGGACTTGGGTTTAGAATGTACCCAATCTATCGCCAGGATACGATGTTTGGGTAACTCTTAAAGGAACTAAACAATCTGCTGATTGATATCAAAGCCGTATTTAGTATCTGCATTAAGAGTTATGTAATGCAGTTTACATCTCACATTAAATCCACCTTAGAATAATCTCTTCGAGTTACGTCATTTCACTGACAGAAACGAGGAAACAATTATGGTACGTGAAAGAGGGGAAGTGGGTTACGGTTAGGGGTTAGCTGGAGGCTATGAAACTGACCGCTATGAGTAAGAAAAGAAAGAGAAGTTTGATCATAACCGTCAACTTCGTAAATCGATGTATCAATGCTGACAGTAAACTGTTCTTTGAAAGATGCAAAACAAGAGTAACCAGAGGTCATAACAAGATTTAATATTAAGCAAACATTTTCGCTCTAAAAGATAGTAAATGTGCTTTTACAGTATCAGCGTTGTGCGTGACTGGAGTGAGTTAAACTGATGAAGCCGTAATTGAAAACTATAAAGAAATCTAAAAAGTTGCAAGACGGTGAAGAAAATTCAAGATATGGCGGCCCTACGAGTGCACAACTCCTTCCACATACTGTGCTAATAGGTGTGATTACTGCTTCCTCTAACACTCGATGGCAATAGGGTTCCTAGCCTATGTCACAGTATGGAGCGCGAGCAAGTCGCACCGCTTTTGAAATGGCAGCATGTAATATAAGCTAGGATCGCCTTACAATGGAATCAAAAGGAAAGGAAAGGTGCTCCTGGCTTATGTAACCCTATAGAACAGAGAAGTATGGAAAAGTGTTTCTGGTTTTCGTGACTGGATGATAGTAAGCTACATTAATCCTGGCCCTAAACCAAATTGTAAAACCTTAACAAGAGGTAGTGATCTTGGCTTTGTCACTTGAGAAATTGCTATCAACGCACAGAGATGTTGTCTTAACACCACGGAACAACAAAACCACATATAGTTTTTATGACTCAAGAAACGCCATGTAATACCGAGGCAAGACACAATGCCCACCCTTATGTTACTAAACGACATAACGGAACATTAGCAAAGAATAGTACTTCTGTTTTTTGTCTCAATACGCAACTCTGGAAAGAAAAGTTGCTCCTGGCTACTTCCAACAACGAAAAACTGCAGCAACCTATGGACCATGGGATACTGGTGTAATATTCATTGCTCCTGGCTTCTGTCATAACAAGAAGCACTAGCACATGATCTTGAATATCACATGAATATTTTCCATTTGAATATGATTACTTTGCTATGCCACATGATATATTAATGTTGAAACGTTGCAACGCTGCGGTGCAACATACTGGCGTACTAAAGCAACATAAAGACAACAAGTGCCACAGAATCATCATCTAATGCCAAACGTTGGCGCAACTGTGCCATATGATCCATCGGTGTTCCATGATGACCATGAAGTACTCACTCCCTTTAAGACTGATTACAAGCGGGTTAGGGACAAAGGGGTGAGGGAACAGATGTTTCAGAGAGCCATAAGTTGACTGCCAGGCAGGCAAGGCCACTATCACTGGCTGGAAGACAGGCAAGGGAAGCACATAGACTGAAAAGAGGGCAAGATGGCCTAACTACCTACAAGGGAGGCAGTCAACCAGGCAGAAAGGATGAGAGGCAAGCTGGGAGGCTGGCAAGAGAACAAAGGAAAGAAAAATCGCTGACAGACAAGCAAGGCAAACAGAGGTTAGTACAGATGCAAATGCTGGAAGGTCTGGACGATAGCTGCTAGAAATTAACCGATTTTTAGCCGATAGTCCCGGGTCATAAAGTGGGCAGTCGTGACCAACAAAAGTTGTTAAACGTTCTTGATTAGATGCCAGGTAGACAAGATCACATTCTTCTGCATCTCTCCTCATAACACAAGAGTTTTTATCACCTTGCGAGTGAAATATACATGGAGGCTCCTGCAGGTGCAAATGGAGCAGCCTTTGCCTTGAGGCTCGTTAGCGGTTAGCTCCCTCCTGCTCCATACTTGAAGAAGTTACCCACTAAATACTCGTGTTCCGCTCCGCCGGCACTCGCTTCATCTCCCAGACCGAGGTATGACAGCCTTAAGAACCTCGCATCGTAAAATGACTTAATGTTTGAGACAACACTGGGTGTCACAGGAGAGCAACACCAGAGTGGTTCGCGTGGTTGTTCATGTAATTTACCATATCGGTGTAAGGGAATGTGAAGGTGTTCCACAATTAATTCCACACTATTTCTTTGAACCAAGTCGGTTGTCGAAGTAACAGATCTTGAAGCCATAGTCAGTGTGAGATCAGGCATTAGTATGTGTTCTTTGGGAAACTTATGTGTGTTTTTCTTAGAACATTTTCATCATTCATGTTAAGAAAGAAAGTAATTTCTTTCATTTCGGACATGTGACTATAGATGTTTACTGCACCGGGACTGTATCATATTACGGAAAACGCCAACATTTGCAAGCGAATACGAAATGCCTCCTCCTCCCTCATTAATAATCACCGTGGCATTGACTGCGGTGGAGGACACTACTAAAAGCACATCCACAACATCCGTGATAAACCTACACTCACCTCGCCCTCAAGAAATGCATCTAGACTCCATCCCAGACAAATGCATCTTTACTACACGTTCGCTACCACACCTTATGGGGTCAGGTCAAACACAGTACCATTCATTCGACGCCACTGACCTTTGACCGGAGGCGTAAGATTAAAACGGTGTTGAGCATGTTGTGATTGCGTTCGACTAAAGCGTTGGTCAAAAGCTAATAATGAAACTACTGGCGAGGTGACACTCTAGTCCACTCCGCTACACCTTGAACTTCCCCACACTCTCCAACAACACTGGCACTGACGCGACCCTTACGGCCCAGGTATTATTTACTACACAATTCATTTTCTGTAAGCTCTCGATACCCCTTCATCAGACCAGGCATTGGCATATATTATTGTGGGAGCTATATACTTTATTCTAACAGAATCTTTCATATTTCATTATCACGGTGTAGGTCATACGTATCTTCACTAAACCTGGGTTAACTCCTAAATACTAGAAAGATGAAAGAATATAGGGCAAAACAGACATGTTTCCCTCCTAAATAAAGATGGAGATAAGTATATATACAGTATAGGGTCATAAGATATATACAATAAGACTTCCATTACTGCTTAATTTGATGATTTAGATTGTTCAATTAAACACATTCTAAAAGAATGCAAAACTGTAGCAGTACAATTGGTTTCGATAGCTTTTGAATGGCATAACAACATCACCAAGTGAATTAAGAGTTTTTCTGAATCGGGAATACGTATTACATCATTATAGAAAATGACTTCATAATATGTTCTTTTCAATAATGATTTACAATAAATGCAAACATGGCATAAACAGCTAGCAAAAGAAAGGAAAACAGTATGCGAAGAAATGTCCAACATGGCTGAGTCAAAACAAGCATATAAATTACAGGAGCTAATGAATATCAGTACTTATTGGCAAACATACATATTGCTTTATGCTAGTCTAGTCTAATCGACTGCTATATGTATTGTTTTATGCGTATCTATCTTCTAGTAATTAATCTATTAAGAAGAGTCCGTCTTTTTAACCTGAAATGAAAGAAAACGTATTAGTGTTTACATACTTTCCACCACACTTTTACTGAGCAAAGACCGGAACTGATATTTTTGTGAAACTGGTTTTGAAGGTATGAAGAGTATTTGCATTAACACCGTTTAACAATAATTTGTAAACTACAATTCTATTTGGAAAGAACCTAATGCTACATCAGCATTGGACCATTTTCCTTTAAATTTCACACAGTTTGTTCCAATAGCTGTATTGCCTTATATTTCGAAGGAGTCTTCATGATATATATATATAATGTCAGAAATATTCGGAGCTTTTAAAGCTTGTTCCATGTCCCCTCAAATTCTACGCTTGTTGAGAGAGGAGAAGTGTCTTAAAAATGGAATTCATTTTGATACTTTTTCTTACTTGTTTTACCTTTTCTTCACTCTTTTTGTGGTTGAGAGATCAGAACTCAACAGAACATTCAAGATGTGATGTTACTAATGCGGTGAAAAGAGTCGAGACAGACCTTGGCGTTTTGTGGTCAATGTTCCCAGCTATAAAACCCATCATTTCGTTTGCTTTATTGCTGGATACTATGCACTTTTTGATATACTTCAGGTTTGTTACTGGCAACGACTCCGAGATGGTTTTCCTCATTTTCTTTGGTCACCAGATTCCCGAGCATTTTATGGTCACGTTTTGTATTCTTGTGTCCAATGTACATAACTTTATGTCTGTCTATGTTGAATTTCAGTCGTTTTGTTCCTTTAATAAGATCTGTCGATTATTTGACAAATTTGTTCATTCTCGGATCTACCTTTTTCACACACACACACACACACACACACACACACACACACACACATTTCATGTGTGGCGGGGTGGCGACGAGAATGGATGAAGGCAGCAAGTATAAATACGTACATGTATATATATATATATATATATATATATATATATATATATATATATATATATATATATATATATCTGTGTATGTATATGTATGTATACGTCGAAATGTATAGGTATGTATATGTGCGTGTGTGGGTTGGTCCATTCTTTCGTCTGTTTCCTTGCGCTAACTTGCTAACGCGGGAGACAGCGACAAAGTATAATCAAATGTAGTAAGATATATATATATATATATATATATATATATATATATATATATATATATATATATATATATATATGCCCTGGTTCAGTCCGATGACAGTACGTCGTTCACTTTATACCAAATCGCTCCAATTCACTTTATCTCGTGCACGCATTTCGCCCTCCTGCATGTTCATGCCCCGACCACTCAAAATATTTTGCATTCCATCCTTCTATCTCCAGAGTGGTCATCCCTTTTCCCTTGATCCCTCTACTTCTGATACATATATCCTCTTTGTCAGACTCTCCTTATCCATTCTCTCCATAAGTCCAGACCATTTCAACACACCCTCTTTAGCTCTCTCAACCACGCTCCTCTTATTACCACATTTCTCTCTTACCTTTTTAACACGTACTCGATCAAACCACATCACATATTGTCTTCAAACATTTTACTTCCAAAACATCTAACTTCCTCCACGTACTTTCATCTATAACTCAACCCTCATATCTATACAAAATGCAACATATCTATGTGTTCAGGTTTGTCAACTGTCTCTTTATTATGAGTAAAAGAAATAGTTCAGATAAATGATTTACAGTCTCAGTACATCTAGAATAGTGCTCAAGTCTCATAATTACATTTGATTCTACAAGCATAATGAGAGTGTCTCAGAATTATCCTTAGCCAATGAATAAGATGCTAAATGCATTTCTAAGTTGGTGGATATAGCATGACATTGACGTTCTCAATGACCCTCGCGGTTGACAGGCCTTAAACCCAAGCTATCAACAACCAACCTTGCTATCATCCACACACAAGATCATGGTTGTATTGGCAAAGTGTTTAGCACAAGGAAACTGACTCGAATATCGACCTGTTTTTCAAAACTATATGTCAAGTGTATTGTGGCTATTTGAGAATTACATAATCTCTCATTCAGTCCAGACTGTCGTGGCTTATTGGTAACAGTGTTAGCAACCATTTCGTCATATAATTTCGTTACAGACTGGTGAGAGAAAACAATAAGTGTGAAAGAATTGAGTATTAACAAGTGAGTGTAAGGATGTGAACGAGAATAAATTCAAAGCAATTCAGTGCTGGTAAACCTAGCTGAACCCATGACAAGCAAAATACCGTAGCATTACTCAGCAAAGTAAAATAAAAACTTTGCATAGCTAAACCCATGTTATCAAAGCACTAGCCCATCTTACATCAGCAAAGAATGGAATAGCACATTACTATCCGACACAACACAGTTCAGCAGAACACACTGCAACCAGAATAGCACTGCTGAACACCACACAATACAGCTAGATACGTCTGACCACAGTGCACTTCAGCACAGGGAAAACATAACCAAGAGCAGTACAACGCAGCAGAGCATCTGCTTGTGTGTCTGCCTGTCAAGCAAAGTTATCAAGTAACGAGTAGCAGCACCAACCCGACTTTTCTTTATAATATCATCAGCTTGACATAGGTGTGGATGCCAGTCATGTGCAGCCTAGGACTGAATAATGGAAAGTTTCAGCTTGAAGTTCTCACTAAAGCGTAACTTACCAGTGGCAGCAGGATCACTCTTAATCTATTTAGTGAAACGTTGAGTTTTAAACATCTGGTCGAACTTCTTCATTAAGATCTCTACTAATCTCTGCTCTCGTCTCAGGTAGGTATGATGACAATGCTTCATCACAACAACAACAAACAAAAATAATTGACATTGTTTCTTTCTTGGACTTTAGAAGGAAAAAAGACTTCATCTTATTCACTGTAGAACTATTGAATTTCAGCTCGAATCATGAAGGCAACCCAATCTTTAAAGACAACAAAAATATTGTTAGGAAATTTCTATAAATTGTAAAACTAGTTTGCAGTTGTGTCTCCTTTCCCTCAGTCGCCGCCCTTCAGCACCTTCCCTCCCTCCCTCTCTCCCTCCACCAGACTCCCACATCCTGTTGCCTCTGGACAGGATCTTTGCGTGGCGGTGTTCTCATGGCAGCCCCGTGCGGTAAGTCATTGCGGTTCTTTAAGCAGCAACGCCCAACATTTATCCATACGGCGGAACCAGGAGACATGAGGCGAGCCATTTGTCTCCATGGGAAGCCAATAATTTTTTTGGTGATATATTCTTTACACCTCAGGCGAGAGAGAGAGAGAGAGAGAGAGAGAGAGAGAGAGAGAGAGAGAGAGAGAGAGAGAGAGAGAGAGAATGTTCATAGATATTTCTAGAAGATAAACCGTCACCTGTGTATATGGCGAGTCTTGTCTGTGTCGCTCCAACTGCACGTTGCCAGTACCCGTGTGTGTGTGTGTGTGTGTGTGTGTGTGTGTGTGTGTGTGCGTGGTGTGAGTCCTGCTCGCGTCCTGTTCTCTGCGTGCTCCCATTACCTGTGTAAAATGAGGTTTCCTTGTCATACACGCATCTCCATGTGTAATCACTCATATGTAATCACCTATTTGTACCGCATGGGAAGGGAGTTCTACATTCATAGGGCCACATCTGTTGAACTTTCTCTGCTATCATACAAGTACTTAAATGTAGTGAGAACTGCCTGTTGAATTACCTATTCTTTTACATATGATGTACGATACGCTAATGAAGTTCCACACTCATGGGTCCCCAATCTTTTGAAGTTTCTCTGATATCATGCAGCTTTATAAACTTTATGCTGCCTACACTCACAATTTCATCATTCATTTCATTTATTTCATTCACTTCTCATACTAAAAAGAGCACGTTGCATCTTTCCTAAGATGCATAGATGCTTAATTTCCAGTTAGAGCCTCTGGTTGTTTTGTCTTTACATCTTTCTAAGAAGTATTCATTGCTGATATCATTAAGCAAGTTTAAGAGTTAAAGGTTGTGATCAAGCTATCCTCTCCTCTTCTTACTTCCCTTGTAGGGTAATCTTAGTTCTCTAACCTTCTGCAGTAACTCAACTCTTAATTATGATGTCATCTTTGTTGCTATCCCCTGGAGCTTCCCAATTAGTTCTTTCTTCTTCATGAAGTGCGGTAACCCTACGTGATAAGCAGCGTCGAGCGCTGAACTAATATAAGATGTGAACAGCTTATTGAACATTTTCTTATCCATATACTTGAATGCTATTGAAATATTTGCCCAAAGACAACTGTCTCCTTTACTATTCTGGTAATGTGGGAATCTGCAGAAAGGCTAGGAATGAAATGGAATATTTACACTTGTGGAGCTTATATTATCATATAAGTTTATGAACTTTTAAGTGGTAAGTTCATTTACTTGAGCATAGCTGAGCATTTTTCACGTGTCACAACTCTCCTGCTGGAGAAAAGTTTAATCATTTTACCACACACTTTTCTTACCCCAACTTCAAATTGTGTCTTCATGCTGTGAATTCTCCTCATATTCAAAATATTGAATTGCTCTTCGGTAACGCCATCAAGGCCCCTTTTATCAATCTGAATCAAGTCATGATAATCCCCTTATATTTCAGAGTGGGGAGACTGAAGGCCTCCTTCCTCCTTTCGTAATTCATTCCACAAAGGTCTGGCACTGTTCTTGTTTCATTCTTTCGAACCTTTTCAAGCGTTTGTATATGAACCTTCAGTTGAGGAAACAAGACTGTTGTGGCGTATCCATCATTATGTCGAAAGTACGTCGTATCTATTGCCCTAAACATCTCGCTGGTCATGCGGTTGAAAGCAGCTTTGACGTTGACCAGATCATAAACTGCCTGCCTCACGATTTACTAACGCGATGTTTGATGTCAAATCCTGCAACTCTTTGGCCATCTTTTCTTTCAGTGCAACTCGTGTATTTTGTTACCTCAAATATAGCATTCAAAGTCAGGTCTGTTTATAGTCCTTTCCTTCTTTATGACTTCATTTTCCAGTGTAATATCTTTGGTCAGTTCTTCAGCCCTTGCTGGAATTTGTCTCGGGCTCTTAACAATATTTCTTAGTCTCTTTGAGTTCGCATTTCTCCCAAAGTTTTAGCATCATCATCAAACATAGGCCAGTACGACTTCGCTTCGTGTAATAAGTCGTTTTCACATTTCAGAAATCGTAGTAGCCCTAACACTGACTCAATTCGTCCCCTTCACCTACCTTAACTGCTCGTCCCTTATGTGTTCTGTGTTCCTTCTCAGATCTGTGATGAATTCTGCTTATATCTTGCTCCATTCATGCTGTCCTTAACCTAGATATGTGGCTCGTGACGCCCCCTCCCCTTTCCTGCCCTGTTGCAAGTGAGAACAATAAATCTCTCTCACTCTCTCTCACTCTCTCTCTCTCTCTCTCTCTCTCTCTCTCTCTATATATATATATATATATATATATATATATATATATATATATATATATATATATATATATCTATATATAACCTTAAAAACATATACAGAGTTACAACTAAACCTTTACTTCTGCAGAGAGAGCAGTTCGAGTTCCTCCTGTACCCACACGTCAGGGATTAGGTTGCTTCCCGTCCGCCTAAAGTTACGGAAGGGTGGCAGTTTCGTTTATCCACACGTCTCTGATAGATGGCCACCACTTCCGTGAGTCTGATAGGTAGACCCCTCATTACCAAACACCTCTGTGACAAGTGGACTTTTCATACTCCCACACTCTCTGAATAGTAGTCTTTTAAACCTCCCCTTCACGTCTCCAACTAGTGGATCTCTCGTTCTCCTTCACGTCCCTCGTCAACATGCATGTTCTCTATTGGTGACAGATCTCTGGTTCTCCTACACGTCCCTCGTCAACGTGCATGTTCTCTATTGGTGACAGATCTCTGGTTCTCCTACACGTCCCTCGTAAACGTGCATGTTCTCTATTGGTGACAAACTCGTTCTCTCACATTAGATTTACTGGGTAGTCCCCTAGTCTTCCACATGAGTTGCACCAATACTCCTAAGTGTCCCTTTAAACGTATATTTGAGGTTTCTGTCTCGATCCTTTAAACTCAAGGCTTCTTGTCTATGATGATACACCTCTCTTCTACCTATCTACTTCTCTACATCCCTTGCCACCTACAGATTCCAAATACCTTTCCTACATGCCGACAAAGCGCGTGTCCATATTACTCCTACTTCTACATCATCATTCCGTCACCTTTACGATCACTCTTATAATATTGAACATCCACAATTTGGCCTGATTTCATCTCCCTAGCACCACCAATGACAACTTTCCATTCTTCCATCTCCTCACCAACCCCACCATTCAACAGTCGTCCATGTATGTATGTATATATATATATATATTTTTTTTTTTTTTTTGCCGCTGTCTCCCGCGTTTGCAAGGTAGCGCAAGGAAACAGACGAAAGAAATGGCCCAACCCACCCCCATACACATGTATATACATACGTCCACACACGCAAATATACATACCTACACAGCTTTCCATGGTTTACCCCAGACGCTTCACATGCCTTGATTCAATCCACTGACAGCACGTCAACCCCGATATACCACATCGCTCCAATTCACTCTATTCCTTGCCCTCCTTTCACCATCCTGCATGTTCAGGCCCCGATCACACAAAATCTTTTTCACTCCATCTTTCCACCTCCAATTTGGTCTCCCTCTTCTCCTCGTTCCCTCCACCTCCGACACATATATCCTCTTGGTCAATCTTTCCTCACTCATTCTCTCCATGACCAAACCATTTCAAAACACCCTCTTCTGCTCTCTCAACCACGCTCTTTTTATTTCCACACATCTCTCTTACCCTTACGTTACTTACTCGATCAAACCACCTCACACCACACATTGTCCTCAAACATCTCATTTCCAGCACATCCATCCTCCTGCGCACAACTCTATCCATAGTCCACGCCTCGCAACCATACAACATTGTTGGAACCACTATTCCTTCAAACATGCCCATTTTTGCTTTCCGAGATAATGTTCTCGACTTCCACACATTCTTCAAGGCTCCCAGAATTTTCGCCCCCTCCCCCACCCTATGATCCACTTCCGCTTCCATGGTTCCATCCGCTGCCAGATCCACTCCCAGATATCTAAAACACTTCACTTCCTCCAGTTTTTCTCCATTCAAACTCACCTCCCAATTGACTTGACCCTCAACCCTCCTGTGCCTAATAACCTTGCTCTTATTCACATTTACTCTTAACTTTCTTCTTTCACACACTTTACCAAACTCAGTCACCAGCTTCTGTAGTTTCTCACATGAATCAGCCACCATATATATATATATATATATATATATATATATATATATATATATATTCCTATTGCCTTGCCAGACCAAATGTGCTTATTTATTCCTCCCCACTACATCCAGCATTTCCCTTATATTCCGATTCACTTACATCTTCACCGCACAATGCAATTTCCATTACCTACACACCACCTCATATTCTTTTTTTTCATCAATTTCACTTCACACACCAACGCCTGATCACCCCACCAACCATCACAACTCTCCTCCTGTCTCTCCTCATCCCTCGCTTTCCCACTGTCTACCTACTTTCTCCCCCACTCCCTCCCTCCCCCATTACTTCCTCACTAGCCACATCCCACATCTACATGCAACCCCACTTCCTCACCATTTACGCCTCCCAGCCACCCCAATATATGACAGCTTCTCACTCAGCTCCCCACCGCCAGACACTTACATCTATAAGATTATATAGTGCGCTGGGAAAGCGGAAGGCATTATCAGCACAAATCAGCATGTGGGAGGAAGGCGGACAATGAGTGGACTCACTGCGTCAAACCTGCTTTCCTCTACCATCAGCTGGTGAGGCGGTGTGCACGTGAATGGTGACGCTTCGTGCCCTAGTTTCCTGGTGTTGCTATGCGTCATGGTTACCAACATCATACGCAAGTCTTTATAACAGTGACTTTACTTGTGGTTATTGGCAAAAGGTTAAGAGTTTGAGGTCACCATAGCTAACATTCGAACAATATCTAATCTTTGGGGTTACTGGGGGTCATCATGTATCTCTTTCTTTCCGTTTCACCAGTAATGGACGTTAACCCTCGTTAATCTCTTTATTCATCTCGACCCAATTCGTCTGCTCCTTAAACTCACATTAACGAAAATCCTCACTTCTGCACAACCTACTCACCGTTTTCTCATGGCTGCATCCTTGGATTTCTATCACGTCTCTTACCCTATGGTGGTAAGGTGCAGTACATTTCCTTTTTTACACACCTACCCTCCCTGACCTATATTCATGACGTGCCGTGCCATGACAGCTGTTTCCTTTCTACTCTGAGACCGACCGACTGTGATAATCAAACTCCCAAACTAGGATTTCATTTCTTCTTTTGTTTTTTGGTAACCTTCCAGATTATTCTTAGTATTCTCATCCGGGCAGTCCGTTTTTACTCTTCGTTTAAGATAATGAATCTTATGCCCAACATCAATACGTTAATAAATTTCTAGATAC
Source organism: Panulirus ornatus (assembly GCF_036320965.1). Lineage (NCBI taxonomy): Eukaryota > Metazoa > Arthropoda > Malacostraca > Decapoda > Palinuridae > Panulirus > Panulirus ornatus. The sequence continues at coordinate 27,906,562 of NC_092241.1, forward strand.
TGGACTACATACGTATGGAATTTACCTATAATATTCTAGATATTTATTGCAAAGTGAATGTTTTTCAAGAATTCTACCTTTGGCTATCGATCACATGAGTTACTATATCGCTACCTTTGTCCTAAGTCTGCTTCATGGAAATTGATATCACCATCGTCATGTCAACCTTATAAATGATAACACCATTTCAACTCAAAAAGTAATACGATTAAATTCATTACATGGGCTGAAAATACCTCCATTCAGTCAGTCTGCCTCTAAGAGTTAAGGATATTATCAATATATCATTCAAGCTTAGACAAGTTCAGAGTATCACCACTGTATCAAGTCAGTCTACGAAAACTGAGAATATTACCAACACACCAGATTAGCTTACGGAAGCTCAGAATCTCACCAGCTTATCAGGACAGAAATAAGTTGAGAATATCACCACTACATCAGGTTAACTTAAAGGAGTTCCGAACATCACTAGCTCATCAGGACAATAATAAGTTGAGAGCATCGTCACTACAACAGCTTAGCTTACAGACGGTCAGCATATCACCAGAACATCAGGATAACTCGCCCAAATTCAGAATACCACCACTACATCGACCAGCTTACAAAAGTTAAAAGTATGACTAACGCAACAATCGTGCTTACAAAAGTTAATGGTGTTACACTAATGCAACAATCGGGCTTACAAAAGTTAATGGTGTCACACTAATACAACAATCGAACTTACAAAAGTTAATGGTGTCACACTAATACAACAATCGAACTTACAAAAGTTAATGGTGTCACACTAATGCAACAATCGAGCTTACAAAAGTTAATGGTGTCACACTAATGCAACAATCGGGCTTACAAAAGTTAATGGTGTCACACTAATGCAACAATCGAGCTTACAAAAGTTAATGGTGTCACACTAATGCAACAATCGGGCTTACAAAAGTTAATGGTGTCACACTAATGCAACAATCGGGCTTACAAAAGTTAATGGTGTCACACTAATGCAACAATCGGGCTTACAAAAGTTAATGGTGTCACACTAATGCAACAATCGGGCTTACAAAAGTTAATGGTGTCACACTAATACAACAATCGAGCTTACAAAAGTTAATGGTGTCACACTAATACAACAATCGAGCTTACAAAAGTTAATGGTGTCACACTAATGCAACAATCGAGCTTACAAAAGTTAATGGTGTCACACTAATGCAACAATCGAACTTACAAAAGTTAATGGTGTCACACTAATACAACAATCGAGCTTCCAAAAGTTAATGGTGTCACACTAATACAACAATCGAGCTTACAAAAGTTAATGGTGTCACACTAATACAACAATCGAGCTTACAAAAGTTAATGGTGTCACACTAATACAACAATCGAGCTTACAAAAGTTAATGGTGTCACACTAATGCAACAATCGAGCTTACAAAAGTTAATGGTGTCACACTAATGCAACAATCGAACTTACAAAAGTTAATGGTGTCACACTAATGCAACAATCGAACTTACAAAAGTTAATGGTGTCACACTAATACAACAATCGAGCTTACAAAAGTTAATGGCGTCACACTAATACAACAATCGAGCTTACAAAAGTTAATGGTGTCACACTAATACAACAATCGAGCTTACAAAAGTTAATGGTGTCACACTAATACAACAATCGAGCTTACAAAAGTTAATGGCGTCACGTAAGAAGTCACTGAAGCTTACAAATTTAACTTACTGAAGTGTTGATTATTGCCACTGAGAGGAATCAAATTAGCAAATGTTGAGTATCCACCACCATCACCCATCCACACTCCTCAGCTGAGATTATGATCACGTCAAAGAAACGCAAAATTCTACTTCAAATCTCACACCAAAGCATTACCCGTCTGAAATAACATAGTTTAATCGCAACCGTCATTTGTGAACAGAGTCACCGAAAATATAGCATGGTTTGCATCAATGATTCAGTTGAGGGAGGGGGAATTAAGGATAGGTTGACATCTTGTATAGATATACGCCAATGGAAACCCTTGGTATACATCATCAGCGCGGGAGGTAACTATTGCTAATTCTATAAAACAATGTGCACGTGCTTCATGCCCCTGGTGTCATGCACTATCTCCAGTATCGTGATAATAAATCCTAAATTTCCTATAATGAAAAGACCAGTCTACTATTCAGTCATTAGTAATGTATACCCAGTGACTTCCAGCAGATTAGATCAGGTGAACTGACGAGACATTCTGAATGCGAGTCAGTATATTGTCTTACCGAAGATATCAACAGAAAATGCAAGCTCCCTGGTTAGCTATATGATTCGCAACCCGTATTGACAATGGTGGTCAGGCTGTGATGGTACTTACTCACTGCGATATAAGCTCACGTCTTTGCTACGTGTATCTCTCTCTCTCTCTACTTGCATCCATTAAATACATACCAAATATATTTGAAAATCATAAGGTCATCAAGACGCAGTAATGGATTTTATCTTTTCTCTCGAGAGTCACAGCAATCTGTTTTGTAGCTTGGAATATTTCCTGTGCGGAGCTTTGATTAAACCTAAGAAAGGAGAATCTCCGGATAAGAGATAATCTCTCATCAAAAATGCTTCAGCGAGATAACAGAATAGAATAGGGGAAGATAGGATACTCGCGTGCTGCAAGCCAAGGGGAAAAAAACGCATGCGTTCAAATTCCATAACAAAAGATGCCATCATAAATTCATATGAGCAAAATTGGACTTGCAGAACAAAGAAAAAATATAGTACTAACATCGTTATTACTACAGTATCTAAAAAAGAAGTGGTCTGTGAGTCTTCCTCGTTGTGGTGGCGTTTCAAGTATAATTGATCACTGGGAATATATGAGTCTGAAAGAATGACATACCGAAATGACTGTGGTCTCGTATGAAATGAATATGATCAAAATTTCTCTGATTCAAGGGTAAACTAGAGATTCTTCCCTATGACAAAATATGGAAGAAGACTTATGACAATGGCAAACGTTGTTCCATACTGGGTCAGGGTTAAGATGTATCACGAATCGCACATTATCGTGCAGAAGACTGATAACTTTAGCTCAAATGAATTGATTCTCTCTCTCTCTCTCTCTCTCTCTCTCTCTCTCTCTCTCTCTCTCTCTCTCTCTCTCTCTCTCTCTCTCTCTCTTCTCTCTCTCTCTCTCACGCACACCCACAACACACAAACACTCTGACACTGCACGCTTTCTTCAGTCAAATGACAGTTCCCTCACTCAGTCTGTGCAAGAATTTAAAATCGTTAATGGTATCAAAGCCCTGGTTCAGCTGCAAAAATGTACCCATTTACGAGAAGACGCAATGCAATTACGATTTCTACTCTTAAATGCACAACGATCCATCATCAGATCTAGCTATCGCCTCTTTTCTCCTTCGTCAGCTCAAGACATTTGGATTTCTTGTATCTGAGCTGAAGAATAACTACACATCTTTCATTCTTCCTAAATTTACCTCTGGTCTTCTTCCTTGATCGATACACAACACGGTCTACCATAGAAAGCGTAGAAAAGGGCGTACAAAATCATCCTCAGTCCCTCTTACGGCAAGCATCTGCTGCATGTGCTGACACATAGTGACCCTCCTCTCTGTAACCCTCGTCTTGACCTCATCCGACGGTACGGTATGAAATTATTGCACTATAATCATCCTCCGTCACCGATTGCCTTTCGGAGATCCCTTATCCCGAGGCTGCAGTTCGACACCGCAACCGCAACTGGACCCGCATAAGACTTGCGCACAACAGCCTTCCAATCCGTCAAGAATCACTTCATAAAATACGAGAAAAAAATAAAGAAACTAAAGACAATGAAACCATTTTTGAAACACAGGAAGAGAAACATGGTCAGAGCGAAAGACTAAGATAATATCGGGGATGATGATGATGATGATGATGATGATGATGGAGATTTTGTGGGTCGAGAGGAAGCGGTAGGAGCATCACGGTTGCGTCTTCCGGCGGCAGGAACCCACCGGAAACTATTATAGTGGGTGGAGTACACACCCATGTGAACCACGTGGACATGATATCTCGGGACCCCCTCCGCATCATCTCCTCCAGCAAAGTCAAACCCATTGCCTCCCTCACTCACTCACCCGCCCGCTCCCTCCCTCCCTCCCTCCCTATAACTACAGGGTCGCCCCCCTCGCTCCTCCGCCGCCCCCAGCTCGCGTTGACAACGAGAGGACAATGAACCACGCCGGAAACAATGCTACGGGAGTGTCTGGTTGCCTTAATTCAGTGTCAAGGGTCATGTGGGGGGTATGCCTCTGTAGCCGGATGTCCGATCTGGTCGTCTAAGGATAATATGAACGTAGGAAGTAACCGAGAGAGTTGCCCATGAATTGCTGTCCCATGGGCCACATGCAGAGTGAGAGTGTATGTGGTCTTAGTATCATCTTTAACACCTGAAGAAGGTGTTCAAGATTATTTTCGGTTGGTGGACGTAGCTTACGTTGACGGCCTTCATGACCCTGGCAGTTGATAGGCCTAAAGCCCAAACAACCAACCAAACAACCTGTCTCTCTCTGTTTCTAATCTTAAGTGTTACATGAACAAGTACTAAATACTGGAGCCGTTTTTGTTTTTTTTCAGAATCACTGGTTGTCGTGTGCTTGTGGTGGTTTACCTACATGCTGTGTGAACAGTTTATTTCTGGTATCAACTGGTGTTCTGTGTATTGGTTTGCAAGACTTTGTTTTGTGGTTAACGCGATGCGCCGGAGGTGATCACATTTACAACACCTCTGGCCTTAAGTGACAATTCACTTACATGGTTGGAGTTCTTACCAATCCATATGCATTCCTCATTCATACTACGTCCTCACCCCAGTTTCTTATAACAGATAGATCAATACCTTTTTAATTTCCATGTTAGTATGTACCTTACTGCATAATATTCCTAACAGCTATTTGCCTGCCGGATGATATGCTAAAGTGAGTGATGAGTAAGGAAGGGCATCCTCTTCACTACCCTTCCACTCATCGAGATGAGGACCTTTGGTTACTCTTACCCTCCTCCATCTTATAACCCCTTCATAGACCATTGAATCTTCCCTCATCTACGTTTCTCACGTATTCCCACGTGTATGTGTACAGTAACTAGCATGCCCGGAGTATGATGAACGAGACCGTGATGGATGTCTTCTTACCTATGAGGAAACACTGCACCTGTCAACTATGGAGACAGGGTTCACATCATATCAGTCATGTATTTCACATGAGAGAATATATCGGGTGATGATTTATGAACTATCTTAAAAAGGGAATGGAAGTGATGGCAGCTCATGTATGGATGTTTCATGGTTCACTAGCTCCACTTCAGTACTTACTGTTCAGAGTATTTGCTGGTATTGCTCAGTGTTCACATAGTACACAAGCAGAAGTGACACCCATGACATGGAGCATTTCCATTCCTTTATCCCCGTGTTGTATGTAATCGTTTCATATCCTTAATGTTGTATGTCTCAGAAAGTATTTTCTTTCCTGCCTACGTTTTACTATTAAGGAAAGTGTACCATAGGTATGTATGGGTAAGTGAGTCTACAGACAGTGCAATGATGTTCGGGAGAAAGGCAAAGATAGATGCGTATGTAGATTCAGAGGCTGGACCAGAGAGAATGTGACATCGTGATGGGGTGAAGAACAGGACGATTGAGAGAGTATGAGCACGTGGGGTACAAAGAAAGACTGCTTATTAACAAGTCGCTTTAAGGTTTTCGCCCTTTTGTACTTACCTGAGGATTATTCAAGGAAAAGGACATCCACCACCAGGAGATATAGTAATCACTATATCATCAATAGCGTCTCCTCTCTTCCTGGAAGGCTGACGGTTTAGTGTTTTGAGTCCACCACAGAACTGGACTTATATTACTGTTGTCTAACCTGAGCAGCTTCAGTATACTTGACACCAACTTTGCTCTTGTAGAGAATCAATGATTGATATCTCAGGTGGGATTTGTCATAAAGATAATTGATATACGTATGATACCGACACTCATTCAGACTGGGAGTTAAGAATTATCTGGGATGATGATATGGCAGCAGTCAACGACTCTATGTGATTTTCACTGGACTTGCGTATGAGTTACGCCACACAAATCACGAAACTCGCTTGCATCAGTCACTGTGATGTCACACATATCAGGCAACTGTCACGTGTTTCTCGTCACACAATTCTCACGCGTGTCTAGCTTCGCTCACATTAACACATTTTAAGCAACTCTCACGCGTTTCTAGCTTCGCTCACATCAACATCCATCAGGTTATCAACTTTCTGAGTCGCCATTGTTCACATATCCGATCTAATTTTGCCCGAAGTAGAAAACTATGATCAGCATAACACTATAAACGGTGTCACCAGCGGTCGTTCGCTCAACTGCAGAGTACGGCTTTTCATACAACACGCGGTCAATGCCATTCTCCCCTCAGCACTCCATGTCTCAAACGCCAACATTACGGGAACGGAAGAGCCCAGTTTCACTCTGCAGCAGCGCTGCGCTAGGAGTAAGACGGTGACCTAACAAGCCGCACCCAGCAACAGCAGCACACCAGCAGGGAGTGTCATATCATAACGAGTAGTACCACCAACAACAGGGAGGTGTAGCCTCGCCCCAGTCCGCTACGGCACCAAACCAGCAGGAGGTGGTAGACCCTTCCCACCCAGTAGCGCTAGCACCGTCGGGGCTTCTTACTCCTGCCGAGTATGTGAGGTGACTTACGTCCAATCTACACGTAGGACCCTGGATGGCCAGCCAGGGTGCGGAGATACGGTATGAGCTTCAAGGAGCAAAACAACAGACGGAACAGTGGCTGACCGACCATAGATCGGTTCCCACACTCTCTTCCGCGACAGCTAACTCTTCTTGTGGAGGTAATTATGGCTCTCCACCATTCATCTAAAAGTCCGTTTCGTCGCTGTGGCTAGAATTTCGCACCATCTACACAAGAACCAGGGGAAGAGGAAAACGTAGGTTCAGCGCTGTTGAACAGATATTCGTCTGAATATATCTGGATAGACGATTAAATTTAGTGTATTTATCATCACAGATTATGAGAAAAACCTTACGACACTTATGAGAGACTGGATTCTTTTCACTTCTTCTGTAATGGTGTCAGTGGAAAACACTAAAAAGATACGGTGTGGCAAGCGAGTAATGACAGCAGGAAGTGAGTATTAGAGGGCTGATGAGGGTGACATGGGTACATGGAAGTACACGGGAAAGGTAAACCTGATGATCCATGACGAAGTTATCTGCTGAGGGATTGCAATACTGTCCTGGTGTTCTATTTCTTTACGTGGTAAAGATAGGATTGTAAAGCAGGAGTAAAGAGAGGCTGGCGAAAGATGGGTTAGATAAGAAGCTGGTGAGAGGGGTCTCAGGTGAAAGCATGGTGAAGGATGAGGCCAAAGAGAGGCTGGAGAGGCAGGAGGCCGGTGGAAAGCTGGAGATGAGAAGTTTGGTTAAAAGCTGGTGAAGAAGAGTGCAGGTAAGTAAGACCAGGAGGACATGGGGCGAAAGCGTAGCAGGACGACGAAGAAGGACATAGAGAGACAATGTAGCTAGCAAACCTTGTAAACATGATTACCTCTTTGCTTTGTCAGCTTAACCAATTTGTTTAACATTGGAAATGAAATATGTAACGAAAGAATCGACCGAAGCTTCAAAATCTCATCAGTTGCATTCCTATACCTGGATTACCTTGCATGCTTCTCATTGATTCCTTCTACACAATGCATCCGCCACACAACAATAAGTGATCCTACACTAAAATATGTATCCTTTTCCTTCACCAGTCAGTACATCCACACATCCTGCACCCCTTCTTTTACCGGTATATTTGGGTTCCTACCCATCAGTATATTTACATATTCCATCCGTTTTTGCAAATACATAATCCAACACTGCAGTAATATCCTCAAGTTACCGACGCGGTCGCATCTGCCACCGAATAAATTCATAGTTCATTCATCCGTGCGTAAATCACCTTAGTCAAATGATACATCCAAATTCTTCAACAACTAATGACGCAACATCCTTCATCCATATCCCTTTCATACAAGAAAAAAAAACATAAAAACACTGGGTCGAGTACAGAGAAGTTCATCAAAATCAATTCATTTATTCATATATAAACCCTATAAAAAAACTCAGATCTAGAATAATTTTACTAAAAAAAACGCTGACTACGAGGAAATCGAATAAAAGTTCTCTGGTAACATAACTCACGACAATTTTTTCGCATTAGATGGAGATGAAATGTCCAGAAGTAATGATAAAAAGACAAAGGAAAGAATATATAACCTACCAACATAGGAATATTTTTTTTCAGCAATAGAGCTATAGAAAATAGAATAAACAACTACCAAGACGAAATAATCAAATCATATCAATTATCAGTAAATTAATCCGTTCAAGACTGCTTTTTTTTCCCTTGACAAATTAGAGGCTTAAATTCCTCCTGCCTAGGGAGTCCAATGGCTGAAATGTGATTGGACTGCGACCTCCATTCCTTCATTTCCTATGGAATTTCCTGTCACTCCACACCTTCTATACTGCACGGTGTTATTTCGTAACTATTATCCTGCCGGCTGATGTGCCAGAGTGAGTGATGGATTGGAAGGAGACTTCTACTTTCTGAGTGATGGATTGGAAGGAGACTTCTACTTTCTGAGTGAAGGATTGGAAGGAGACTTGTACTTTCTATCCTGTCTCCATCTGTATAGATTAGATACTTAGATTATTATTACTGCCACTTCACACGCAACATCAACAATGACTCACACCCTTTATCATTATCAGCATTTAATCTTCATACATATTCGTCATTTCCCGCGTTAGCGAGGTAGCGTTAAGAACAGAGGACTGAGCCTTAGAGAGAAAATCCTCATTTGGCCCCCTTCCCTATTCCCTCTTTTGGGAAAGCAAAAACTGGAGTGGAGGATTTCTATCCCCCGCTCCCTCCCTTTTTAGTCGCCTTCTACGACACGCAGGGAATACATGGGAAGTATTCTTTCTCCCATATCCCTCTAACCTCCGTACACATCCAATACCCATCATCCACACCCTTCATTCAATCTACCAAATCTTCCAACCACAATCCAGAAACTACATAACACCACCACCACCATTTATCCACTACCCACATCCCCTCTCACCTTTTACCTACAACCCACGCCTGACATTCATCATCATATTAATTCCTTCATCCCCCCATTCAAGTCAACTAGTCAATAAATCTAGCCTATGTATCTACCATTCCCATCCATAACACACTACTACATTCATTTCCCTCCTTTGTAGTCACATCCATACCTCACATCCACATCTATGTTCTTGAACCACTGTGTATATCATCTACTCATCAGGATACACACCCACTCCATCGTTTAAAGTCTCCAATCCTTCTGTCCACCAAAACCCTCAAGTAGTCTACTCGAAACAGATCTATTCACAGTCCTCTCCCCCCACCTTCCCTTTATGACCTTCTGTGCTACAGTACATACATGTCTCCAACTACGACATCCAAACCCTCCACCGACCTTCTACATCCATCTAACATCAATACATCTACATCTTACACCACCCTCTTCCACATAAAGAATCCACCACCTACCATAACTCCACATCTTAAACGAACCTTTAAGATCTCCATTTACAGTATATCACCATCTTTCACGAACTACTTCATTCCAAGTTCCATCCACATTATAAAATTCTCCATCCACCACCCGTTCCTCGCCTCCCCCACTAGAGTATCCACAATCTTCATTTCCTTCAGTTACCCCTCAGTCCAACCACTGCATTCGAACGATTTACCCTTCGTCTTCACCCACTAAATCATCCGTATCTCCCACTTATCAGCACACACATATATCCTTCACCTTCCAGCGCAATCGTCAGAGTCAGAGAATGGCCAGCAACTGTCCACGTTCACACACGTCTCTAGCAGGTACCACCAAGTTCCTAACCTCGTTACGACGAGAGTCTCCTTCCAAAATGAACTAAGATACTGAATGAAAGGTCTTGCGTGGCAAGGGATAACTGCCTCTATGATCTGAGTAGCTGTAGAGCCTCAAGACGTCACTATGAGTCCATAATGGTTCTTTTTTTAGGTGGTTTCTAATGGGGGTCTAGGTGGGTCGCCCCAGGGAAGGTCTTCTGTGAATGAATGGAAACGTCGCTGAGGTGAGTAGTATCTTTCACTACGTTTCGTTATTCGCCACCCCACTTCGCCTGCCAAAAGAAAAAAAAAAAGGGCCTGTAGATCTAGTTTCTTAGTTTTAATTCCTAATGACCATTTTCTTATTCTTTTTTTTTTTTGATGAACTGAAGGCAAAGTTACATCAAAGATTATAGGTGTATTACAGTCACAAGATCAGTGTTATCTTATTAGGTATCGTTCAGCGGGGTGGAAGGCTGTTGCCACGATAGGTATGTTTACGCTGATCAGCTGTTCCTGAGATCACTAACAAGATTTGCAACAGAAGAAGCCTTTTAATTGTTCGGTCCAGTGAAGCATCTACTCAGCCCCCCACACACACACACACGCCCAAATAACAGCACCTTCTCCATCATAAACCTGTCTAGCCACACTTCAGGTTTGTATCTTAAACATTTCGAGAATATAATGATGAATACACGACACACGAACATTCAGTAGCCTTCTTACCACTATGTTTCCCCCAGTGTTCTGGAGAGTATAGTCAATATTTGCATCAGAACGCTGGTACAAACAAATAACCAGTGTCAAAATTCTTCGTCGAGTTTTTTTTTTATCGTTCAGAGATTACTCCAGAGTCAAGCTGGTACGGAGCCTACGTCTTTAGATGGCCAGAGCCCATTTTACACTTCTTCGTTTGGATATCATACCCATAATGGCTAACAGACAAGTGACTTGGGGCTTCAGCAACTCGATTCAGCATTGTAGAGCAGCAGGTCAGGCAACTAACTGGAGAAGGCAATTAACTGTAGAAGGCAACTAACTGGAGAACGCGATCTCTAAACATCCATCGCGAAAAAGTATTTCTTATTAAGCTGCTCTAGTGTGTGTGTGTGTGTGTGTGTGTGTGTGTGTGCATTTTTTTTACTGTCAATGTGAATGCATACGATGCATATGGGTGTATGTAAATATGCGCTTATATTTACGTGTATGAGTGCTTTTCTGTGTATGTTGTTAACTTTCATGTTCATGTCATTTACTGCAGCTTATTTATGTATCTACACAACCAATAATAGAGATACGATCTAAAACAGTAACTTTATACAACTTCTCTTACCTCCTGATAAAAGAAACGTCATCAGAAAACGAAAATTTTTTTTTATAACATCTGAAATGAGACAATAACTGAAAGGCAAAATAAGGAGTTATGCCCTTAACTTGAAGTACGATGAATTTCATCTGCACGTATTGTGAAGCACGTCATCCCACGATCAAGAAAGACACAATCGTGTTTTGAAACTCAAGAACATCTGAGTCATTCCGTTACACAATTAAAAAGGCTAAAGTAGCAATCCTCAGAGAAGTATCAGTATCAGAGACTCAATGCTGAAGTCACTCTTCTTATTGGGATCCGGATGCTCAAGCAAACACATTCCAGACATGTAAAGAAGCCTTCCAAACCTTCTACTCACATAGAAAACATCATTCTCATGGGTCACTCCAACTGCTACTGAACCTAGAATGTATGGCAGTCTTAAACCCGAACATGAGATATCAATAGCACTACAGTGCCCCGTGGTCAATCACCCTCTTTAAAATCATTGTTCCCCGCTTTCCTCCAGACCCCCAGCTCAGATCACAGCCCAAGCAGACGTTAAGACCGTCAAGAACCAATTCAACTTCATATATTCTGCTTACTGTTCAGTAAGTTCCCTTGCAGTGCTAGAATTGAACATATCATTAAGCACAAGTGAGCAAAGACATCTTTAACATCAAGCTCCTCTGTCGTTACTTTTCGACAGTGTTGAGGCAACTAAGCTAACAATCATCAGAATTAAGAAGACCCAAATTTGATACCCTTGCCAAAACAGCTGCTTGAGCCGCAAACATGATATAAAGTAAATGAAATAATTACGTTTCTTATGCCAAAAGTACGACTGGTTTGCAGCTATTGTACTGCTCTATCGCTATCATTCACACATCCCATACCACACTACTACGAATAAGCGTTTTAACCGTTGGCATGTATCATTCCACCTTTTAGCACAGTGACATAACACACACGAAAGGAAACATGTTGGATGGTACCTATTAACTCTCCATCAGTCATTCAGGAGACAGTGACTGAAGTTCAAACAGTCATCAGAGCGACCTGTAAACAGCCTCAGTTGAATCTGTGCTCTGTGTAGTTAACCCGACACTGATGCGTTTGATAGTCGTGTAGTTGGGTGATTGCTGTCCTTGTGGAGTCTGTGTTGCAGACGTGCTGAGCAGGGTTGGAACGGGTCGCTGAGGCAAAGATCCCTGATACGCTGTTGCTTCGTTGTAGAGGCGACTGATTAGGGAAAGTGGCCTATATATCCGTCAGTAGGTTCGCATTAAAGGAAATGCAATTTGGTGATAAGGGACTGGAGGTGTGCGTAATAGCTTAAGGAACAGCAAACTGACATTGACGTGATGATCATATGTAAGTTAGGGTTAATAGGTTGGATGTAAGGGATAATTGGCTGAAGATTAGGATCACAGAGTTGGTGTATGGGCAAAGGACTAACGTATGGGACGTTGGGTTGACAGTAAGAGATCGTGGACTACAGGCTAAAGGATAGTGGGCGATGGGTCGCAGGACTTGGGGTTACGGGCTGAGGGTGAGCAGAGGCGACAGAGAAAAAAGATTTCTGCTTTTGCGCTGGTGGAGGGAATACTGACGATGCAATGATACACTGATTGACCTTTCTTCAGTTGTAGATACAGGGTCATTAATGACTATGTCATAAGAAAAAATCTTACAGTTGTGAGAAAGAAATGCATTCTGATCCTGAAGGCCCAGTGACAAGAATCAGTTCAATATTGTATTATGAGTACAGGAACCACTGTAAGGGTCAACCGTATTAGTGACTGGAGCTGCGACGAAGATTGCTCACTGTTAAATACATTGTGAAATCCGAAGAAATTTACGCTCCGCCCTGCATCCACCATGGAAGAGGCATCCAGAGCTGTTCTACGTAATGGGAATCAATATAATGATAGCTGAGATGGAGGTGGTTGGTGATAAGGCTTACTGACCGGTAGCAGGAGGTGATGGAGGGCAGCAAGATGGTAATGAGGACAACAATAAGGCGGTGGGCGGCAAGTGGTGGTGGGTGACATGTATAATGGTGGGTGTCATCACGTGAAGATACATCAGTAGAAGGTAGTACGTAACAGCAAGAGATGGTGGGTGACGGCAGGTAGAAAAAGACAGCAGGACTTGGTGTGTCGAAGCAAATAACTAGTGGGTGGCAGCAGTAGGTGAAAGACGGCTGCAGTAGTGGTAGATGCATGGCACGGAGTGACTTGTAGCATCAGAAGTTGGTTGGAGGCAATAGGAGGTAGTCAGTGGCAAAGTGGGAGGGGAGATGGATGACGGTTGGAGACGTATATGGGTAGGATAGAGCTGTGACTAGCGATACAATGTTGTGTACATAGCAGTAGTGGTCGGGAAGTGGTTCATGGCATCATGTGGCGGTATAGCAGATGACCTCAAAAGGAAAAGGGCATCAAGGGAGACGGTGCTTGACCTCAAAAGGAAAGGGCATCAAGGGAGATGGTGCTTCACAGTAGGAGGTGGTGACAAGTATCGACAGAGGGTGGTGGTATGTAGCAGCAATGGGTGGCGGGTGGCAGCAGCAGGCGTTTGTAAACAAGAGCCACTGGAGGCGAATGGCGACAATTAGTAGTTGTAGCTGGCAGCAAATTGCAGCGGGTGACAGCAGGATGTCCTGAGTGACACAAAGAGATGGCAGGTGGCAGAAATGGGTGATGTACGGCAACAAGTGACAGACGTGGGTAAGAAGAGAAATAATTACAGAAACCATGCTGCGTAAGTGTCAACAATCGGGCAGTGGCGCGTGGCATTAGACGCTAGGGGATGACGAGAAGAAGTGGTAAATGAGAACAAAATGTGGTAGCAAGAGGTGATGGGAATCAGCAGGAGGTGGTAGTTGACAGCAGCAGTTGTAAATGAGTGGCTGCACTCGATGTGAGTGGCAGCGGCTGGTGGTTTGGCGAACAGAAGGTGATGGTAGGCTGAGGCAGCAAATGAAAGTGATCACAGAAGACAGAAAGTAGCAGTAGCAGGCGGTTATGTTTGTGGCGGCAGCTAGTGTAATGGCAGGTGATATACTGGAAGGAGGAGGTGGATAGCGCCAGAAGCATTTGGCTGCAGAAAATAGTTTGAATCTTGGCAGGGGAAGCGGTGTTGGGCGTCAACAAGTGGTGGGTGGAGATGATAGTTGACAGAAACAGGAGTGGTAAGTAGAATCATCAGGTGATGTGGATGGTGTTATCAGCTGAGGGGTGGCAGCAGAAGGTACTGTGAATGTCAGCAGCGAAGGAGGTCATGGTTGGTATCACTAGGTGGCAGGTGGCAGTAGCGGGTGGTGGTCCGCAGTAGCTAGCGTAAACAGCAGCTCATTTGATCGTTAAAAGCAGCATGTGATGTAGGCATCAGCAGTTGTATTTAATGGTGAGTGACGGTAATAACTGGTGTAGATGGCAGCGGCAAGCGATGTGGGCAGAAGCAGCGGGTGATGGGAGTAGCAATTAATCATGCTAGGTTAGAACAGAAGGTAGTAAGGTGGTACCAACAGTCAAGGTCAGGGTCGCAGTAGTAGGTGGTGTCACTGGCAGGAGTACACGATGTCAGACGACACCAGCGTGTGGTGGTGGACGGTGAGTGGAGGTAACAAGCCATGTTGGTGACAGTAGCAGATGGCACCGGGTGTTTGTAACAAGCGGTTGAGAGTTACAATAACAACAACGGGGATCTTGTGGAAAAGATAGCAACAGGTGGCAGTAGCAGGCAAAGCAAACAGCTGTAGGTGGTGACAAACGTAAGAGTGGTGGGTGGGTCGAAATCACGATGTGAATGTCAACAGACAGTAGTTGTGGCATGCATTAGCAGGTGGTGGGTGACAGAAGCAGATGGTGTATGACGGCAGCATGCAATGAGGGTGGGAGACAACAGCCTGTGGGTGGCAAGCAGCAGGTTGCAAGTGGTAATTACAAGTGGTAATAGGTTGAGGGCAACTGGTGGTAAGTTCAGTGGTGACAGGAGCAGGTGAGGGTAGTGGTTGGTGACGGAAACTGGTGATGAAGTCTGTTTGCGGCAGACGTATTTAGTGCGTACGTTGAAGGCGGCTGGCAACAATATTAGATAGTGAGGTGTAGCAGAAAATCGTGTTGGTAGAAGACAACAGACGGTAATGGGAGTCAGCAGCAGCAGCAGGTGCTCTCCGTCAGTTGCTTGTGCTGGTGGATTCCACAAGCCAATCAGTGTAGGCAGTCGCAGCAAGTGATGACGGGTGCTAACAGCTGGTTATATTTGGTAGCTGGTGATGGTGAGGGGCGGCAGCAGGTAGTGGCGGTGGGTGGCAGCAACAGGTGTTGGTGGATAACACAACAGATGATGGTAGGTAACAGCAACAGATGGTGGTAGTCAACGGTAACAGGTGGTGTTGGGTAAGGGCAACTGGTTGTAGTGGATGTCAGTAACAGGTGATGGTGGATAACATTAACAGGTGGTGCTGGGTGGCAGCAACAGGCGTTGGCCGTCGGTTTAAGCAGGTGGTGGTGAACAAGAGCAACAGATGGTAGCGCATGGCAGCAACAGGTAACAACAACAGGTGGTGGTGGATAGTAGCAACAGGTGATGGTTAATGGCAGGCAATAAATGATGGCAAATGGCAGTGGCTAGCGATGCCGGCTGGCAGCAGCAGTGGTGTTGGTGAGGACTGACATGTATGTGATGGTAAGGTGTGTCTGTGTCAATAATGAGTGGCTCTATCAGATGATGGTGGATGACAGAGTTATGGTGTCTAGTGCTTAACGTCAAAGTAAGCGTCAGGGTTAGATATGTGCTGAGGCAAAATGTGAGATGAACTCTAAAGAGATTACGAAAGATCCACTCACTATTGCAGGTTTAATAACAATGTAGTTTAAGTTAGTCATGCTAACACGACTGTTGTCTCTTAATGAGCCGTCGGAAGAGGTTTCTGGAGGAAAAAGGAACGGGATGAAAATGGGAAGAAGTAGGAGAGGAGGGAAAAGAGCAGGACGAAGAGGGGATCGGGAGTGGTGGAAAAGAAGAGAGGGATGTATGAGGACATCAACTTGCTGTGACGGACAGTGCACGTTCTGGAAGTTCCTCTTCACGCATCTCTCTCTCTCTCTCTCTCTCTCTCTCTCTCTCTCTCTCTCTCTCTCTCTCTCTCTCTCTCTCTCTATCTATCTATCTATCTATCTATCTATCTATCTATCTATCTCTCTCTGAATTTCTCATACCCTCTGTTGCCATCTGCCAACCTTCCTCACGTTTGCCGCTGCTCAACTGCCTCCCACCTAACTTATCCTTACCACTGCTGCTACTTCCCACGCAAGTGATGCTTACCATTACTGCTACTACTTTTCTCCTTGCTTTCTAATCTGCTGTTGCTGCATCCCTCCATGGCTCCTGTTCGTTCACAATTCAGCTGCTTCCGCCTTACCTAATCCTGCTGCCATCACCACCTCCTCCTGCTCACCCCTGCTGCTGCTGCTGCCGCTGCTGATGCCGCTGGTTCTTCCCCATCCCCCACCATGGCCATCCCCGCCACTCACATCGCCCGAGGGCTGGGTGGAGACACAATCATGATTGCTCAGATTTTACGTTTCCGCCTTCAGCATCCGGTTAAGATCAGTCAGCCGGTATAGCACGGATTTATGGAAGGTGGGGAGAGGGGGCAACATCCGATCGACTGGAAAAAAAAAAAAGAGAAAAATATATGAACAACGGAAGAATGACTAAGGCGAGCACGAGGCGACCGACGATGACGACGACGATGACGTTAATGTTTTCCTGAATGAACGACGGGAGGGAGGGAGGGAGGGACAGTGAATGAAGCTGTGGATGAAGTGGGTCACGAGGCGTCCTGAGAGGTGGAGGTGGTGGATGGGAACTGCAGTGCGGGCGGGTATGCGTGACCCTCTCCTGCTGCCGCCTCCAGACACTCGGAACAAAAACGATACAAGTCTCTTGCATGCCTCACACAACACCCGTGTTCCTATAAGGGTTTGATAAGGTGTCAGGACGTATCCTTCTTCTTCTTCTTCTCTTCCTCTTCTTCTTCTTCTTCTTCTTCTTCTTCTTCTTCTTCCTCCTCTTCTTCTTCCTCTTCCTCCATGCGCCTGACTGAGTCGGACACCATGAGATGCTGCCGAGCATAAGTGTGGTAGTGTCGGGTACCAAGTGGCGGTACGGGAATATGGGCGCGACAGGAACTGACACCACGTGGAACCATTGATTACGAACGTGGCAGCGTCGGGTACCACGTGGCGGTACCGGAATATGGGCGCGACAGGAACTGACACCACGTGGAACCACCGAACAATAGCGTGGCAGCTCTAGACGCCGCAATGACGTAGGCTTTGACAAAATCACACCAGGTATAGTGAGTGATGATGCTCATGAGGCTGGCCACGGGCAGGGCTATATGTCATAAAGAGCATTACGTGTGCGTACATGTGTGTGTGTGTGTGTGTGTGTGTGTGTGTGTGTGTGTGTGTGTGTGTGTGTTTGTGTGAGTGTGTGTGTGTGTGTGTGTGTGTGTTTGTGTGAGTGTGTGTGTTTGTGTGAGTGTGTGTGTGTGTGTGTGTGTGTGTGTGTGTGTGTGTAGACAAACGGGATAAGCACGTCTTTTTTTAATGAATAAGCTTAGGAAGATCACATGGTTCTCTCTAAGGTAATAGATCATATCACGGGTGCTTTTTGAACCGGTAACCATACAGTGCCCTAAGCCAGCGGATCTTGCACACATAAACAAATATCAGGTATTCAGGTACTGGAGATGACGAAAGGTGAACCATCGTATGACTTGATGTCTGGCATTTCCTGCTTTTACTTCTCGTGTGTTCAAGTGTGTATTGTAGACGACAAGATTCACCCATGGATGAATTATATTCCGGTACAAGATAAGAACCAGGATCTTTATTCTCCCAGGTGTAGGCGATAAAAGTGCTTTACAACTGCACTGCACCTCAGTTCTGTCATGAACTTGCATCCTGTTCCTCCTTTGGAAATACTGTCACCTTCTCAACCCTACCATTGCTCGACATCCTCCTCTCATTACCACCACGGGTTTCCTTGTTTCATTCCCCTGACTTGGCGTTCGTCCCTTTACACTATGAGCCTGTCGCCCACTACCTACTGGCCCTCAGCCCTTGACGCCATGCAGCTATTTCCCTCTCCTAACTCTACTCTTCCCTGACACTTTCCCAGCATCATGCAACCCCACAAGTTTGCCTCTCATTATCTTCCACTTTTCTCCAATTACCTCCAAGTGTCCACAACTGCCTCTACCAATCTCAGTCTGTTCCCATCCTCTGTCACTTGTTTTCACTTACCTCTATCCGTTTTCTTCTGCTTCCATATCTTTCCCTGCCTCTACTTTCTTCTACCTATTCCCAACAGTCTTTGTTTCTCTGCCTGCATTCGTATGTCTTTACGTGTCTTGACCTGCCTCCACCTGTATCCAACTACCTCGACCTGCCTGCACATTCTTACCACCCTCTCTACTCTCATCAACATCACCAGCCTTCCCTCACCACCACCAATGACGTTACTACCATCACCCAACCCTCACCACGAAGACCTAACACCAACACCCTCTACCTTCCCGCCACTACCAACAACATTCGTCTCGCATTTCCACCAGCAGCCACAAACCTACCGCACCTTCACAACTGTCATGATTCCTCCTTTACCACCAGAATCATTTCTTTCTTATAACCATCGCTAGTTATCTTGCGCTACCACCATCATCCTTCCATTATCGCCACTATCACTACTCTCTCGTAAATAGTATTACTTTAACCCTGCTACCCATTAAAGGACAACCTCACCTCTACCAGCAGCGATACAACCTCACCACCTTCACTTTCCCCTCCTTCTAACAGCACCAAATTTCCCTTAACATCACTGTCGTCTTTCTTCTCATCACCACAGTCATCCCTCCACACCAGTCCAGCGACCCTTCCTTCACCACTACCACCATCACTCCGTCACTATCGTCACTCCTCTCTCGCTACAGCCACTCTTTCCCCTCACCGCCACCGCAACTCCTCCCTAACCATTACTATCACCAGCATCATGCCTCGTTCACCAATATCACATCCCTTTATCACGATCACCAGCTATATAAATGCTATCATTACCTCCTCTAAACAGCAGTTATTACCTCCATAGTTACATCAAACCCTCCTCCCTCGACCATCACAACCATTCTCTTCCCGTTACTCCTTCAACACCATCACATCCTCAGCATTTCCATCATCCTTTCCTCATCACCGCCATCACCACCTCCATCACCACCACCACAACCACTATCCTTCCTTTAGTCTCAACCCCTTTACCACAATCCTCACCTACGCCACTCTGTTACCATCCTTCCCTCATTACTACCACCACTCTTACCACCATCACCACTATTACCATTCCGTCAACACCTCCACCGACACTATCCTTCCCTCACCAACACTCCCAGTGATACCATAACCACCCTTTTCCATTACCATTCCGTCACCACCTTTACCAATACTCCCCTTTCCTCATCCGATTACCAACAGTGCTACTCTTCCCTTACTACTACCGCCACTATATACATCCCTCACAGACATCATTCTACCATCGCCGCCACCTTTCTCATTACGTAAACCATCCCTTACCGCACCACTACTCCTCTGTCAGCATGACCATCACCTCTCCCTCACCATTTCACCTTATCTCCCTCACACGACCATCATCCCGCTCTCACCACCACCACAGCCTCTCACCAACGCACACCCCATCAGCGCTTCCTTTATTACCTCTCCTTACTAGCGTTACCTCAGTATTTCAGTTACAGTTCTACAATCCCCTCCTCACACCCCCTGCTTCTTACCAGAAAATGTGACTTCATGTTTTACTACATCCTCTCATTTTCTCGACCATTTATTCTGCCTCTCGGCATCCCTCTCCCTCTCCAACATCCGCGACCCACTTTCTCCGTCAACCTGGGATCTGGATTATGACTGTGGGGACGTGTGATCAGAGCCGCTGGGGGAGCACACGCCCTTCCTCTGGTTATCCCCCAAACCACAACTGTGATTACCTCTCTCCCGGCAAGAGCAGCAACACCCGCACTCACGCCATCCACCACTCACCTGACTCCCCCTTGGGACCAACGGGTGGTATAGGAGGGTCCTGCTGAGCTGTACTGGTACCGATCCTGCCGGACATGGGAACTTTAGACCGGAGGCTAATAAGGGAGAGGGGTAGCGCAGGTTGCACGAGAGATACCTGTATATATGATGAGGGTAAGGCGGGGAACATAAGACTACAGTAGTCTATGGGTTTAAACTATATCATGCACCGCATTCGTTCAGCTGGTCTTCACGAGGATTTTAATGGACGAGGGCGAATAAGGAACACCGGGTTATTACACACCCAACTTCGTGATCGACAAAGCGAGTGTGAGGCAAACCATGCGACGAGACTTGGCTCCCTCCGTAATAACTTGTTCCTAAGCTCAATTTTAGCTAGCAATAACAATAATTCAGTTTCATGTCAGGAGAGACACCAGACAGAATAGCATACGGCACTAAGTTCAGTGATACAGCATTTTATAACCTTCGTATTAGGCTGTTGCTAATTCTGCTCTTACTGCAACACTTGGTGTCAGTACAGTAGGTTGTCCGTCATGGCGTTACCTTTCGTGTTATAGGTTGTAATTACTCTTGCTTCTTCATCTGGTAATACTGCTCTATATTCTGAGGTGGTTCGGCAAGATTTCCCTGCTGAGCTGGTACTAATGTCTTCCCTTTTGTATGTATCAACTTCTTGTTCTTTCTTTGTGATTACACAAGGATGAGTGGAGAGAGAGAGAGAGAGAGAGAGAGAGAGAGAGAGAGAGAGAGAGAGAGAGAGAGAGAGAGAGAGAGAGAGAGAGATTACCAGTGAATATAGGAGTTAGGGTGACGAGGGTGGAAACACCGGTAGAAACGATAGATGGAGAGGGAATATTGATGAGTGAGTGTATTGGTAAGTAAAGTTGGCGAGGAGAGACCGTTAAGGAATAAAGGAGTTGGTGAGAGACTACGGAAATATAAGTGTGGTGGGAAAAATTTCGTTTGTACTCCCGAGAGTTGGCTGCTTGTGAGCCCCCACCACCACTAGCTAGACCACGCAACACTCTGCAAGCTGCTGCGTCCCATGATCATAATGTAGATGAACAGTATTTAGACGTAGGAGACTCTGATGAGGCAGGATTATCGAATAATACAATAAAATACATTAGTGTGTATGGATAACTACTAAACAAACATTCGTACAGACTTATAACTTCCCTGACTTCTGTGGGCTGAGAAGTTGTAGAAATGAAAGTACTTATAAAATACATGAAGAGGAAACTTTGTCGACTATGAGTCTGACAAACTATCGGAAAGCTGTAACAAGAATGAAGGGTGATGAATAATTTGCACAGACAGTAAGAAAGAGTAAATTTGCTTAAAAGCAATTGAAGAAACGGATGATTTTGCTTTATTACTTAAGAAAGCTAAACACGGATCAAAAGAACAATTGTGACGAAAACGGATAAAAAGAACAATAATGACGAAAACGGATCAAAATAACAATAGCGACGAAAACGGATCAAAATAACAATAGCGACGAAAACGGATCAAAAGAATGATATTGACGAAGATGGAAAACTTGGTTTGGAAAAGAGAAATGTCAATACTGAACGACGCAGCACAGAAAAATGATCAAAGATAATTGCTGAAGAGCAATGGAGACATGTATGAAAATGAAGCCATGGTATAGAACCAGACGATTTACAAGTAGCACGTAAGGAGAGAGAAACCCATGACATCCATAACTGTTGTGTCTGATGACAGGGAACACAGTGTGATACCACCACACTCATTCCACCACATGACTTTCAGTTCCCTTTCCATCAGCCACAAGTCCTCGTGCATCTACATTACTCCTTCAGCAAGAAGAACACGTTCGTAAATTTAGGATAACAGCTTAAAACACTGTAATGCCAACGTCAGATAAATCACACACACTATGTGTGACCTGGCGGTTTTGTGATCAATGCAACCGTGTGAGAGTCAGGTCCCCTTAGCCAGCCAACGCCCGTGGTTTAAGCGCTTGAGGTCACGTTTTCCTGTGAAATCTTTAAAATTAAGGAAGATGCTGGGGGAGAGGGATTGGGTTAGATCCTATGTAATCGATGTGAATAAAGTTTCGGTTTTCCAGCGTCGTGCGCGGAAACGAGTCATTTTGTGGAACTAATGCCGTCGCCGCAGTCGTTATTAGTGGGAAGGAGGGGGGGAGGTGATGGACACGCCGGGGTGACGGACGCGTGAGCTTGAACTGATAACTCATGACTGGCCTGTGAAGACTTAGGCTTCGTGCAGGGGGCCACTTTGGCGCTGAGGGGAGTGTGCGTGGCCAACGAGGTGCTGAAAGACTGTTGGTAGCCGGTGCACTGATGAGAGATTGTACACTATGGACACGCCGGGGTGACGGATGCGTGAGCATGAACGGATAACTCATGACTGGCCTGTGAAGACTTAGGCTTCGCGCAGGGGCCACTTTGGCGCTGAGGGGAGTGTGCGTGGCCAACGAGGTGCTGAAAGACTGTACGTAGCCGGTGCACTGATGAGAGATTGTACACCACATGAGTGTATCATATGGCCAAAGGGGGTACTGTGAGGCTATATATGACCTCTGTGGTGTCATATGCCACGGTGCTCAGCCACTGTGGTGCTGGAAAGACGTATAAAACCTCTTTATGCTGAGAATGTGATTGGCCATCGCCTGATTTGGGCTGAGAGACTTTATATGTCAACTGTTAGTAAGAGACTGTACATGAATATTGTAGCACTGAGAAACTGTGCATAGTCACTTTGGTTTTGAGAGATAATATGTGGTCTCTATGGTTTGGAAAATTACACATGGTTACTGGAATGCTGAGAGACTCTATATTGCCATTATGATGCTTAGAGACTGTCCTTAATAGTTCCTCGAAAGACTTTATACGGTCACTATGTTGCTGTAAGACTGCAAAACGCTGCAGCGTTACTGAGAGACAGACAGACAGCACAAGGCCACAATGATGCTAAAATAATGTAGTTCTTAGGTCGTGTCACATTTCACAGCCTATCTCAATATACACACGAAATATCTATCATTGATATGGGTAACTAAAGTAAAAAAAAAAAAGTTGGTAAGTTGAAATGTGTGATATCCATTGATCCGTAACGGTGCTATATGTTTCAAAGGTTAACCCATATGAACAGACTATATCTGGAAATATCTTCTTTTATGCCGAAATTCTGGCAGTATTTATTGAAGTGTTATATCATCTACTGATTTCAAAAAGTAATTATTTTAGTTTAAGTTTCACCAGGAATAACGCTCATGGTGAGAGGTGACCAAAAATATATACACCCGGTTCATTTATAACTGGGTTACAATGCGGTATACAGGGTGTTTCAAAAGTCCAGAGTCAGAGGAAGAATTTTACATATGTTCATGGTATGCAATTTGAACATATGTCGAACCAAAGGTCAACAATGATTATGAATTGTGATTCCAGACTCTCGAAACATCCTGTATTGCAAGGTCCACAGAATATACGTTTATGTTTTAGGTTGTTCTTATCTACCTAATAAGGGAATCTAAGAATTATAGATTACCTTTTCTAGATCTTTTGATATAAATGCTCATTTTGGCTCTAAAATTTACGGCGTTGACACAGCCAAGGACGTTAATTGACGCCATAGCAACCATAAAGAAAAAAGATTAGAGAATACGTTTTCTACGAGAACTAATTGAAAGAAAACTGCAATGGTAACGCTACCTTCTCAAGCCCAAAATACTTGAGGGATTGCAAAGAAGGAAGATGATCCTACGCACTTGAACAATGTAATATGTAGCACGGAGGTCCTAGTTAAAGACAAACAGCATAAGTATCTGATTAGAAAAGATAGGGAGCTTTCTTGTAACATGACACACAATCGGAGCTCTTTTGAATTGAGCGATGGACATTTGTCCTTGCAAGTGTGTGGATAAAGAAATCTATTCAAGAAATAAATGTCCGTGTCACGTTAATGTTCCATTAAACGAATGATAGTTTTTTTTTGAGTAATCGAAAGGCAAGGCAAGAAATGTTCAAAGGTAATTTGATACAGAAAAAAAAAGAAGTGGAAACCAATTGCTTTATAAGAACATTCTGTTACATCAACCACAACTCTGCACGAGATTAATGAAGTAATGCATATCGGCAATTCTGTCAGTGACCATGAAAGTCCTGGTGAATCATGTCATTATAACGAGAATCATTTTCTTATCTGCGTATGACAAAGCGACTTAAAATTTCATAGTAACATTTCAGTATCAGCAACAGAGATGCTTGAAAAGATATCAATGCATGCTTTAAACTCTTGGAAACTAAGATACCGGATTACATCTTCGATCCTACATGATTATGCGCAGATGGCGAGCATAAATTTTACCAATAATTGTTGTCTCCAGATCTCTGATAAATCTGAGAAATGGATTGGGAGGCTTTGACTATATCCTTGTAGTAACCTTCTTGTCATGCTGAGCCAGTCAAGTGCTTCCTACCTCAGTACATCTCTTTGCAAGTCCACGATTCAAATGGATACTCAGTTACCCATGTTCAGTCACTCGATATTACCCAACATTTTACATGATATATCTTATCAAAAGCCTATATATGATATCTGAAGTAACGTTAGCTATCGAGTTATATGAAATAAGGAGAAAGAATTCAATTAAATCTATTAAACGTAATTTCTTATTGACGAACCTATGTTAACTTTCATTTATCAGTTCATCTTTATAACAATTTATGACTTTGACCCTAACAATTGCTTTAATCATCGAAGCTAAGACTAGAATAAGACTAATAGGTCGATAATGTGAGGCGCATTAATATTTCTTGCTTTTGGAAATTGGTTCTATATACATCATTCGGTACCTATACTTGTAGTGATTTCTGAAATGGTTTGATGTGAATGTTATTCATGGACTAATCCGACTAATGTAAGAAAGAATGCTTCCTGCCCTGTAGGAGGGAAATGAATAAGTTGTTTGGCTTAACAGATTAGATCTGGCCTGGCAGGTTGGGCTTGGATAAGTAGATAATGTTTGGTTTCAGTTACGTTGATCAAGGTAAGTTATCCAGGAGGTGACAGAGGAATAATCAGTCAAGCTTTATGTAGTCAGATATTTGTAGATTTACATCACAGAATAAGATCCCGAACAGACACAATCGTCTTACGGTCTTACAGCGTTCACAGTAAAAGCGGAAGAAAAAAAAAAACATGAATGGAAGAAGTACTTCCCAATTACGTCAACGGTTAAGTTACTCTCCTCCCCATCCGTACAGGGAACTGTGAATGGAGAGGCAGCCGAGTTGAAAGCGTAGGAACAATGAGACAATTCTGGTGAACGTGAATGGAGGTGCAGTTGAGGGGAACAGGCTGTCCTTGTGTGGTCTCCATCCACTGTGAGACAGCATATCGTCCCTTGACCCTGTGGTGATGGTGTCTCTAGCATGGCCTTGTTATGATCAGTGTGGCCTCAACCACTTTCTCCGTCTTCAGCTCTCGGAGGTCATTATTTTCTCCTTATCCTATTCGGTTTTTCCAGTCACATATACTACCATTTCTCTCCCTCAAAACTTCAGTACTGTGTCATTGTTTTCGTGTCCAGTTTCTCATTCTAACTGCGTATGCTTCTCTGAAATGTCATGCTTTAACGTTTATGATAAAGACTTCGTCTACGATCATTCTAATTTATCTTGAAGTTTTCTTTTTTCTCACACTCGCTTTTTGCTCCAGCTTGACATCCTAGGTTTTGGTATTTACGTATTGTTTAACTTTTCCCTGTGGCTAAAATGAGTGTCTCGTAATATCTAGTGTTTAATCCCATTCCTGTGTGTACGTTGCATTAACCATAAAGCCTATCTGTATTAAGCTGTTGCCCACAGCTCTTACCTTGGCAATGTACTTATGATGGTCTGTATCTCCACCATAAGCAAAGGATGTGAGGTCGTAACAAGATACGTTACGTAGTTGTGGATACGACCTACTTCAGAAACTTATTTGACCATGTCAGGAAAGAAAAGTGACTTCGTTTACCATTCTAGTGTGGTAGTTTCTTTCTTAAAATACTTAACTAAGAATAGAATTTCGAATCGACACACTGAAATCAATGAATCCTTTAAAAACGGAAATGTTAGGATCATGCTTTCTATCATTTCCAACGAGACAAGTCCTCCGAAGTCTATCCCGACCAGATCGACAATGAAATTACAGGGAAGATCAAAGAGAGGAAGGAAGCAGGAGGGTAGTAAGTGTAATGAAAGGTAAGGGAGGGAATGAGGGGGATAATGACAACAAATCACGGCCACATTTCCTCCACCTGCCTGGTAAGTGTGACCAGCGTCACGGCGGCAGCCATGCCCAACATGCGACACAGTCACCGCCTCAGAGTCCACGTAACGTGACTCATGTTCTCTCGAGTCACATAATAGGATGCTTTACCTGTGCTATTCCTCCCGTTGGCTGAGGACATAGAAGGATTTTGTAAATATTAATAGTCTGCTGTCACCAGGTACCTCTTGAGTGTATTTAACTAATCCACAATTGATCTCTGAATATACTGACATATTTATCTATGTCATTTACTGCTCCATTCAAAGGAGACAGCAAAATGACATTGTATTAGTGTAGTCATTTTCTATCTATACTCTATATTGATCCACATCATATTTCACAGCAATGTATTTCCTATTTCTTATTCTCATAAGTTACAGGAAGATATATGGTACTTACTATTGTACTACATAGGAGATATCACTTTGTTGTGCTGTAGAGAGTACCTACTATATAAAATGTATCTTACCAGTAAGATACATGACACTGATAACTTCCTGACATCAACTTTATCTTACGTTATGTAATAGAACAAAATTAGTAAACCCGTGTCAAATTGGTCGTTTTGTTTCATTACCCTACCATAACTACCGTGGACGAAAATGTAACTTATGAGACTATTCTCAAGAAAAATTAAGATTATACGAGGCAGCCCTACGGAGCAACAGTCTTTTACTGTGTCTTATGAACACTCACACGCCCAAGGGCACGGAATAAGCTACATAATTGTGCGAGGAATCAATGATGAAATATATGCTTCCCACTACATTAGTCAGCTCGAGACTGAAAGGGACGATGCATGTCGATCTTTTCTCGAGTACGATTTTAAGTGGAGCCTCAGACGGCACGGGGAAGAGAACGCCCTGCACAAGGGTATCTCACCTCAAGGGTATCTTACTTCAATTTCTGTGAGAGAATCCTGGTGTTACCCAGGATCATTTTACAGGCTCCCGTAGCCAAGGGCTGCGCAACTTTCAGCGGCAGGGAACTGTAGGTTCCATTGGAATGAAAAGACATTTTTTTTTTACCGAGACTGTACTCTTAGTGATACAGCCTCGCCAAAAGGGACTTTTCACTTGGTGTGTAACCTTAAGCAAGTGGAGTCCGATAACATACACACACACACACACACACACACACACACACACACACACATATATATATATATATATATATATATATATATATATATATATATATATATATATATATATATATATATATATATATATATATATATTTTTTTTTTTTTTTTTTTTTTTTTTATACTTTGTCGCTGTCTCCCGCGTTTGCGAGGTAGCGCAAGGAAACAGACGAAAGAAATGGCCCAACCCCCCCCCCATACACATGTATATACATACGTCCACACACGCAAATATACATACCTACACAGCCTTCCATGGTTTTCCCCAGACGCTTCACATGCCCTGATTCAATCCACTGACAGCACGTCAACCCCGGTATACCACATCGCTCCAATTCACTCTATTCCTTGCCCTCCTTTCACCCTCCTGCATGTTCAGGCCCCGATCACACAAAATCTTTTTCACTCCATCTTTCCACCTCCAATTTGGTCTCCCTCTTCTCCTCGTTCCCTCCACCTCCAACACATATATCCTCTTGGTCAATCTTTCCTCACTCATTCTCTCCATGTGCCCAAACCACTTCAAAACACCCTCCTCTGCTCTCTCAACCACGCTCTTTTTATTTCCACACATCTCTCTTACCCTTACGTTACTCACTCGATCAAACCACCTCACACCACACATTGTCCTCAAACATCTCATTTCCAGCACATCCATCCTCCTGCGCACAACTCTATCCATAGCCCACGCCTCGTAACCATACAACATTGTTGGAACCACTATTCCTTCAAACATACCCATTTTTGCTTTCCGAGATAATGTTCTCGACTTCCACACATTCTTCAAGGCCCCCAGAATTTTCGCCCCCTCCCCCACCCTATGATCCACTTCCGCTTCCATGGTTCCATCCGCTGCCAGATCCACTCCCAGATATCTAAAACACTTCACTTCCTCCAGTTTTTTCTCCATTCAAACTCACCTCCCAATTGACTTGACCCTCAACCCTACTGTACCTAATAACCTTGCTCTTATTCACATTTACTCTTAACTTTCTTCTTCCACACACTTTACCAAACTCAGTCACCAGCTTCTGCAGTTTCTCACATGAATCAGCCACCAGCGCTGTATCATCAGCGAACAACAACTGACTCACTTCCCAAGCTCTCTCATCCCCAACAGACTTCATACTTGCCCCTCTTTCCAAAACTCTTGCATTTACCTCCCTAACAACCCCATCCATAAACAAATTAAACAACCATGGAGACATCACACACCCCTGCCGCAAACCTATATCCACTGAGAACCAATCACTTTCCTCTCTTCCTACACGTACACATGCCTTACATCCTCGATAAAAACTTTTCACTGCTTCTAACAACTTGCCTCCCACACCATATATTCTTAATACCTTCCACAGAGCATCTCTATCAACTCTATCATATGCCTTCTCCAGATCCATAAATGCTACATACAAATCCATTTGCTTTTCTAAGTATTTCTCACATACATTCTTCAAAGCAAACACCTGATCCACACATCCTCTACCACTTCTGAAACCACACTGCTCTTCCCCAATCTGATGCTCTGTACATGCCTTCACCCTCTCAATCAATACCCTCCCATATAATTTACCAGGAATACTCAACAAACTTATACCTCTGTAATTTAAGCACTCACTCTTATCCCCTTTGCCTTTGTACAATGGCACTATGCACGCATTCCGCCAATCCTCAGGCACCTCACCATGAGTCATACATACATTAAATAACCTTACCAACCAGTCAACAATACAGTCACCCCCTTTTTTAATAAATTCCACTGCAATACCATCCAAACCTGCTGCCTTGCCGGCTTTCATCTTCCGCAAAGCTTTCACTACCTCTTCTCTGTTTACCAAATCATTTTCCCTAACCCTCTCACTTTGCACACCACCTCGACCAAAACACCCTATATCTGCCACTCTATCATCAAACACATTCAACAAACCTTCAAAATACTCACTCCATCTCCTTCTCACATCACCACTACTTGTTATCACCTCCCCATTTGCGCCCTTCACTGAAGTTCCCATTTGCTCCCTTGTCTTACGCACTTTATTTACCTCCTTCCAGAACATCTTTTTATTCTCCCTAAAATTTAATGATACTCTCTCACCCCAACTCTCATTTGCCCTTTTTTTCACCTCTTGCACCTTTCTCTTGACCTCCTGTCTCTTTCTTTTATACATCTCCCACTCAATTGCATTTTTTCCCTGCAAAAATCGTCCAAATGCCTCTCTCTTCTCTTTCACTAATACTCTTACTTCTTCATCCCACCACTCACTACCCTTTCTAATCAACCCACCTCCCACTCTTCTCATGCCACAAGCATCTTTTGCGCAATCCATCACTGATTCCCTAAATACATCCCATTCCTCCCCCACTCCCCTTGCTTCCATTGTTCTCACCTTTTTCCATATATATATATATATATATATATATATATATATATATATATATATATATATATATATATATATACATACAAATTTCTAAAAGATGGAGCAGAAGGAGTGAAGCAGTGATTACGTACCTGTTGATAGGTGCGCAAAAGCTAGACTTTTGGATGTGAATGTCCTAAGAGGAGCAGCTAGTGGGATGTCTGATTACCTTGTGGAGGAGAGGGAAAAGATATGCAGAGGTTTTCTGGAAAGAGTTATGGGTAGGAGGAGAGTGGCGAAAAGCAAGTGAGCTTAGAAAAGAGGTGCGTGAAGAAATACGGGGAAAGATTGAATGTATAATGGCAAAAGGTAAGAGCAAACGAAGCTTAGGGAATGGGTGAGGAATGAGAGGCATTTCGGGAGGCAATGCTGGCATGTGAGATGGGCAGGTGAGAAAGGTTTGTGAGCGTTGGAATGACATGATAAAGTTCTAAGTACAATATCAAAGAGAGGTATATGGGTGGTGCTTACAGGGAAGGAACGCAAATGACCGGGATATGTATAAGAGAAAGCGGCAGTAGGTCAAGAGGAAGGTTTTAGGGGTTAAATAGAGGACAAATGAAAGTTGGTGTGAGCAAGTATCAGTAAACTTTAGGAAGGAGGTGTTGTGGAAAGAGGCTAATGTGGGGAAAACAGGAGAACAAATCTAAACATCTGTTAATGGGTCACATAGGGAAGTGGTAACAGGTAATGATGAGGTGAGGAGATGGAGTGAGTTTCTGAAGGACTGTTGAACATATTTGATGACAGGGTAGTAGATATAGGGTAATGTAGGGTATTCGGGTGGGGGAGGTACGCAAACGGAGAGCTATGGAAAGTGATTTGGTGAAGGGAGAAGAAGTGGTGAAAGCCTTGCGTAAGATGAGATGTGCTAAGACGGCTGGAGAAGATGGCATTGCAATTGAATTACTTAAGAAATGGGATGAATGTTGTTGACGGGTTATTTGGAGTTTTATTATATATGTAGATCATGGGAAGGAGCCTGAGGATTGGTAGAATGCATGTATAGTGCCACTGTATAAAGGCAAGGGGAACAAAGGCGAGTGTTCAAATTACATACGTGTGTTCAATGTACCTATTAAATTGTATGGGAGAGTAGTGATTAAGAGGGTGAAGACATGTACTGAGCATCAGCTCGGAAAGAATCAATGTGGTTTCAGAAGTACTCGAGGATGTGAGGTTCAGGTGCTACCACTGAAGAATGTGTGTCAGAAATACTTGGGGAAAGAGAGAGATTCGTATGTGACACAACATAGGGTTGACAGAGATGCCTCACAGAAGGTCTTACTTATAAATGATGTGATAGGAAAGCTAACAGAACAAGTGAGAAGTTTAAATTTACCAATGGTATAAGGCATAGTTTTCAAGGAAACGTGTGACTACCTCATTGAGAAGTGTTGTACTTCTATATACATATCTAATTCATTCAATATTTGTTAGACCTTAGCGGACTGGTAACACTGGAATGCAAAATAAGTTAATCTTGTGTGCTTGATAATGTCTATTTTACATTCTGTGTGCTGGGAAATGTACAGGTAATCCCTCTCCTGTTAATGAAAGAGTTGCACGCTTTTTCGATAAAAAGGAAACCATTATCGGAAAATTGTCCCTTTTCAGGAAATGCATCTCGTGTGACTCCTTCATTCCTATAGTTACACTGAACTATTCCTACAGTAGCCGGATATCGGTGCCACTGATCCTCTCTCTCTCTCTCTCTCTCTCTCTCTCTCTCTCTCTCTCTCTCTCTCTCTCTCTCTCCCTTCCTTCCCTCCACCACCGACGCTTTCCTGTGCAATACGGAGGATCAGTCTTGTCGAGGGAGGCTCTGAGGCAAGCGTCCCGTCCATCACCGTTACTCAGGAACTCACCGACAAAAACATGCCTCTCATGGAGGCTGACTCAGCCGGAGGTAACGTCAGGGGAAGACCACGACTGGGAAGAGAGAGAGAATAAAAAAGAAGAAAACTTGCTTCATATCTGAGACTTGAGCTGGTGAACTACATCTTCCAAACCCAGGCCAGCTTCCTTCAACAGCGTTCTTGGGTGTTGTAACTGTTGGATAGTTACATTAATGTCTTCATGGTGATATACAGAGTCACAGTGGCTTTGAGGTAGCATATGTTGGCCATAATATTCAAAGGTTGTTTTCCATTCCCGTCTTTTCATATACCTTCATCATTTGTCATGATTAATCTGAGAACAAGTGATGAACAGTATCTGAATTTTCTTCGAAGTATATGACCGAAGGAAGCGTCCATTGCTTCAAGAATGTGTGATATCAACTCAGTGAGAACCCTTCCTGCACCAGCCAGGGGAAGAGGTGCAAAGCGATGACAAGCATGATTTCACCAGATTACACATCCTCATTTACGACTTTAACTTTGCTTTACAATAGAAACCTAAAAGAATCTTCGAAGACTGTTAGCAAAGCGGTAACTGAGATTATGAAATATTCCAAAACCGAGGAAAGATACCTGTTCCATTGACACTGCTTACAGTGAGAGTAAAAATTGTCCACAGGTAATACTGCTGCTGCTCAAAGGTTATCATACCAGAGTTAAGAGGGATATCTGCAGAGCTTCCAAGGAACTGGCTCATGATGATTTGTTACTTGCTTACCGGACATCACAAGCCTTGAGCCATTTCTGCAACAAGATAGTATCGCTATGGCATGGGAGGCATGATAGAATGACAGACAACGGAAAATATGAACTACCGTCAAATCAGCTCTTCCTTAAGTCGAACTGTGTCAAACTGATCTGAACGCTCCGCCGCCTCTACTTACCAAAGAATAAATTCTTCATGTCTGCTACAACCAGAGTGATTATTCATCAAAGCTTATGGTCAAAGCTTATGGTCAAAAACTTATGACCACATATGTGATCAAAGGTGCGGGTGTGCAATGAAGAATCATCTTCAACCCTGAGACAAGGAGTGATAAACATACATACCTATATGCCAAATTGTAATCAAAGTCCAATAGTTAATATACTGGTTAGGTAGTCCGTTGTGTGACATATGAATGTATGCTCAAAATCGGCTCCACTTTCGAACAGAGCTGAGTAATCAATACGCTACTTGCACTAAGTTAGGCCAAAATCCAATGTGATTGAAGAGAAACAGTGACCGAAAGTCGTACGTTACAAATGTTCTTTGTGTCATAACTGCATATGTGGGCCTCTATTTAAAAAATGGAAGTCTCACCACGCTTCATGAATAGCTAATATGATTCAACAAAGCCAAAAGCTACGAGCGATGAACCTATGGCTATGACTTCATAGGCCTAATTTTGCTCCATAACTAACCTTTCGACGAAGATTGAAAAAGAGAATAGTCTCTCGTAATTTCATCAAACTCTATGGTATTTAGAGCACATGTTGATCGGAAGTTAAAGTCTAGGCCAAGCACGTCAGCTGAGTACTCATGATAAAAAAAAAATAACAAAGCCTAATCGAAATTGGATGTAGTCCATCAAAGATAACGATTATAAACTAAGATGTACAACGTAGGAGTGTGAGCATACGTGTGCGTGGGAAATTCAGCTCGGTCTTCCGAGCCACAGGTGAGAAACAGTGTAATTCCAAATGTGACCATGAGAAAATTGTACCTGCATACCACGAGTACACAAGACCTGAACCAAGTGTGACCCACAAATCCATCATGTACCACAGCTGGTGATCAGGCAGCGATGTGTTTGATGAATGTAGCAAGATACTTATAAATGATTCGACTCCATCATCGAAAGCAAAGGACACTGACATCAGAAATAACACAAAGCCTGATGAAAGTGCAGTATGGTAGAACAGTAAATGTGAAAAGCACATCAGAATATCTCTACCGTGTTATGTCTAACTTCCATGGAGACTCGGGGCATGAGTAGCACTCTTACATATTCTGTGTTACCAGGACATGAACCCTACTTGCAAGCCATCGGACTAAAAAACACAAACTATTAGGATAATCCAATCTATTAATCACTAAAAGAACGAATATTAGGTTACCTAATTTGTTCCCCAGTTCTGCGAATGCTGCCTGTTTTGCCTGATGGAAGCACTCCTCCACCTGTGCCTCCGTGAAACAGTGGCAGAGAGAGAACGACTGCAAAAAGAGCGTGTGCGACGAGGCGAGGGATGGGTGGGTCGTCCAGGCGGTGGTGGTGATGATGATGATGGCAGTTTATGAAGCCAGGGGAAGAACTCTCACAGCGGCAGGTATCATGACTGTCGGCGTTCGTTAGGGGCCAGACAGCCTGGTTTAAATACTTGGTCTTCTCTGGCTGGGGAGAGAGAGAGAGAGAGAGAGAGAGAGAGAGAGAGAGAGAGAGAGAGAGAGAGAGAGAGAGAGAGAGAGAGAGAGAGAGAGAGAGAGAGGTTGATACAGTGCCTGCGACGAGATTTTACCAAAGGGCAGGGTGAGTGTCCAGCGCTTACCGCAAGAAAATGTTAAGAGTTGTGAGGAAAGAGTCGTGTGAGTTAAGTGTTTTCAAGTATTATGTGTGTGAGATGGAGAGACTGTCAGCGGGATGCAGTTCCAGCTGAACATTCAGTCTTCCTGATTTATCATATAACACACTTGTAGCAATGCCCCTTCGAATTAAGTATCTTATTACTTCCTATATTCCATGAAGATTTTACTGCGTTTCTCAGTTATATTAATAACGTTCCAGTTTCTATAACATTTCTATTACTCTGATTAACAGCAATATTCACTACTTCTCGTAATTCCGTAAAATTTTAACTGCTACTTTACATTTAAGCCATAGAGCAAATCTAACTTTTATTTTCGTATGTGTTAGCTTTTCAACCCTGTCAACTACCCACATACAAACATACAAACTGAAGTAATCACTTCACCAGCTGTTTTTAAGTAAATCATTACTGGGTTTGTGTGTTAGGTCACTTCTATACTGTAATATCTGTAAGTGAAACTGAACCACGTCAGCTTTCGTCAGTGTCAATATACTGTTAATCAGGTGTATTAATGTGTGTTTCACAAGCAAGCTCATGAGACACTTTTATTAAATGTGACGTTAAACTTTCAGGGCAAATGATGTCCACTGTTGGGACGAAAGGTTGTGCTACCAGAGATAATTCTGCAGTAAATGTCAAGGGTGAAGATTGGAAATTTGATCTATAACCTTACCTAGTAGTGTCAAGCGCGGACGGCCATGTATCCGTAAACTAAGCTGTAGAATATGTAAGAGCAAGAAGTATTTAGCTACATGTACATATAAGCACATATATACATTTACATATAAATACATATCAAGCTACTGCCTCACTGACAGAAAGTGAGAGTAGACAGCTTGCAAAATAGACTTGTTTATTTAGCTATGAGGTCTCGAAGTCCTATCACGACACCAGTACTACACCACCAGACCTTGAGTGAGTGATGGACGCCTCACTGACCACAAGGAAAGGCGACATTCCAGCAGCCCCCTTCGTCTGGCGCAGGTGAGACATACCCACTCTCAGCGAGGCAAGAGCCGTCACAAGAATTTGGAAATAACTGCCCAGATATTTTCTGCCAAGGGTCCGTGGTCAGGAGGTACCACTGATGTGCGGCCGCAAAGTAGCGGATAATTAGGTATTGATTCAACATAGGAATCCTAAAAGGCAATTAAATGGTGAAGTCGACCGTGACCAATTACCAGTAATTGGAACAAAACTGTTGAGCAGACATGAAGATGTCAGTAAACAAGATGGAGCACAGGCGCCCTGAGCAATGAGACTATCCCCGCTATGGTTGGCTTGGTCGCTACCCCCGGCGAGGACGCACGTCGGCTCGGGGAGCACCTAGCATGAACACTTAAGGCATGGTGTAGAAATGGTACAAATGAGCCGGATAAGCTGAGATGGAGTCAGCGATAACCGGCGTCAGTGTGCGTGTGGCGGAGGAACTCTAATCACTATGGTCCCAGCTGGACACCTTGATAAAGTCACTTACAACCGAGGGGTGTCGTCTGGTATTGGAGGAGGGTCGGTGACAGCTGGCACCACAGGTGTAGCCACTGACGACATAGGAGCGACTACACTCGGCCAGAAATGTTGTTCGGTAGTAGGGAGGGCATCTGTGTGTGGCAGAGGGACGGACTTATATCATCACTATTATAACTCCGGCCGGTAATGTTGTCAGTGCCACTCACAGCCGAGGGTTAGGGACAGTAATGGAGAATCAGCAGCAGCCAGCATCACAGTGTGGCGGCAGAACTCACTACCGCTATGGGTTTCCCAGTGATACTGCTAAAGCCTCAGGCAGCGGCATACAAATGTCAACTAACACTGAGCGAGAGCTAAGAACTTCTTTTGCAATCGGCGTGACTCGAATATCTTCTGCAGTCTGCGCCATATAAGGGAGCTAATGAAAGTAACACTTGCTTGGTTTTACAGCTAAAGAGGACCAGCATACTTCATCAACAGCCTGCCGCATTCTGCCGTTTAGTGAGATGCTTGCCCGGTACAGTGAAGCTGTGTATGAGCTTGGGAAATGCTGGGGACATACGTCTTGTGCTACGGTCTTAAGACGGATATCATGCCATCGGCAATGGCCTCCTTAGGTTGGCTATAATATCACCAACTCGAACGGTGGTCGCAGGACTTGCGAGGGCTGGAGTTGCACGCTCAGCGACCACCTCAGTCGAACACAGTATTAACCAATAGAGGTGTCAGGTAAAAAGGTATCACACACGGTTTAATGTAGAGAGACTGGAGTTAGGATGAGGGAGAGGCTATGTATGGTTATCACTATCTGGCCATATTATCGTCGTACAAACTCTCTAGCCTCCCTAAAACTCAGTAAAACCCACCTACAATTAATCTATTTATACTACCACGTCATATACCAGGGCGCTCCAAGTCTGAAGCATTTAAACTTTGAAATTTAAGGTTCTTGTGACTGATTGGCAATAACAATTATACACTTTCGTTTAGATGAAGCTCATGAAAGTGAGAACATGCCTGCGGGTTATTGGTTATCCACAACAAAATACGATACAATTAGCTGATTTTCACTATCTTACAAAAGGTACAGGAACTCATCCATAATATGTAATCAGTTTTCTTAAGCAGTAAGATTGAAGCAGGATTAAAGACACGGTAATACCTATGAAGATGGGACGAGACAAACTATACAAAGGCAAGACATATATTTACGGAAGAACGTAAATAACAGGTCCTAAATGCTGTTCTGCCTGTCTTGACCATGACCGAGACATTTCCTATTCCATTTTATTCCATTTGCATGACATTAGCTAAGTCAAGCGACTCTAAATTGGGGCAAAAATGTCCAGGTCGAACGCCCCTCACTGCCACATGGTACAAATACTTGAACCTCTATCGAGCAGAATGTTATCCAAGGGAAATCAGATGTTGCAAGATGTATAGGGGAGCCACTCAGCACAAACGTATTTACCATTCCATCAGAGCAAGCCTTTCCTTAGACACTCTCGCTTTCGGAAATACATCCATGATGCCATACCGCTGACCTCGCTGAAGCCACACCCGCAGTAAGGTAACAGTGCATGTCTAGAAGTTGCTAATTGCGTCTTAGGCATGTCTGTCTGTTCGTGAGTAGTTCTTTAGGTCGAGGAGCTGAAGGTGGGGGTGCCATTTGCAGTGAATGGGACTTGTGCCTTTGGCATCTCATGTACTTGTCACGTAGGAGTGTGATAATTCTGCCACTCATTGCTGGCGGCTCCGTGTGTGAGGCGTTTGATAGTGGCCTATTTCAACCCTGGCTATCACTGCCGGTTCATACTACCATCCTCATAATGATACCTCAACAGTACAGTTATGGTGAGCGACTGTGTATGTGTGACCACAACCATATTTCCTTTTATAAACTTTAGCTTTGATTCTCATTGCAGTTTCATACCATCAACCTTAATACAGCACATCGTTTACAGTTGGTGGAGTTTATGTATATATATATATATATATATATATATATATATATATATATATATAT